>NC_058081.1:4859954-5159954 GCF_014858855.1 Bufo gargarizans | reverse complement strand
GTAATAGCTCAGATTTATCCTATGAGGACTTCAAAATTGAAATATATCAAGATCTAGCCCCCTCTACCCTGAGAAAACGCAGGGCATTGAAGCCTTTGACCGACTGGCTCCGCTCTAGCAAGATCATATACCGCTGGTCCTATCCTTTTGGACTCTCTTTTACCCGTGCAGGGAAGAAAGTTTTCATCTCGTCTTACACGGATTTACAAGCTGCCTACGACGTCCTGAGCATTGACCCGTTGCCGATTGAGAATTGGGAGCTCTATCAGGACTTGAACGACCTACCGGACCTTCCTGCAATAGCTCCATTTGAGGTCCAACGTACTCCGAAGTCAACCAGATCTAGGAAGAGGGGTCTGCAGTTTACCCCCAGAAGCAACTCCCTAGACCACCAGCCTACTCAGCAGTGACCCTTCTTTGTATGTATGGGACTTAACTTGTATTGTTTCTCTCCCTGAGTAGGTCCTCACTTGAAGTTCTTGCTAAAGTTCCTTTAATGGACTAACCGCTATAATGTATGTGCTCGCCATACTGACCAGACGGGCCCATTGTCCCTGATTGCTCATTAGAATTTTGATTTGTTATACGTCCTCTTGCATGGTCACAAGACCACACTCCCCCCACATGTACGTTGCATATGTAATTATGCTTAGTTTTTCTTTGTTTCCCCTGTTATGTTTTGTCCCCTTTTCCTACTTGCTCTTTCCCCCAGGATATGAGACACTCCTGACCGCCTTACGCGCCCTATGCTGCATCCTGATCTTGCCAAAGCATACTGAGAAGAGTCTGTACGACACCTCCTTGCTCTCCTGGAGGGGACATTACTGGCTTAGAGGTAACCCCACTCACACTATGTCATATGGCTGATCTACTTATGGCTTCTTACAATGTCAAGGGCTTTCACTCCCCTTCCAAGAGGAGTCAGGGTTTTGCCGTTCTGAGAAAAGCTAAGGCCGAGGTGGTGTTCCTCCAGGAGACGCATTATCGTTTTAACCGCTACCCAAACATGCAGTATTCCTATTATTCCACCTGGTATCATTGTGGAGGTAACTCCTCTGCGTCCAGTGGGGTGAGCATAGGTTTCCACAAAAAGATCCCATTTAAGCTTGCTGACCAATTGCTTGACCCTGAGGGAAGATATATACTGATCAAGGGCTCAATAGGACAGCAGACCTACACCTTCGTTAATGTATATGGTCCCAACTCCAATCAGTCCCACTGGTTAGCCAGTCTAGCCCCTATTATCAACCTTTTTAGTGAGGGGATTGTGATAGTGGGAGGAGACCTTAACATTGCCCTATTCCCTCAACTAGATATATCCACACACAAATCTTCCCACTCTGGCAAATCCCTTAAACTCATTAGGAAAACCCTTTGGGATCTTCACCTGATTGACGTCTGGCGTTCTCTTCACCCCAATGACCACGATTACACCTTTTACTCTCCTGTTCATGGCACGTATCATCGTCTAGACTATTTTTTTATTTCCAAAGAACACCTCCATCTATGTAACACAGCATCTATAGGTTCCATCCACCTGTCTGACCACTCCCCAATATTTATTAGGGTCCTAGCTCCCGTGAAAAACCCATCTTGTTTTAATTGGCGACTTAATGAAACCCTCTTAGGCTCCCAGGATCTGATAGACCAAATCTCCAAACATCTAGCTGATTATTTCTCCTTGAATGGGAGCACTGATATCTCAAGTAATACCCTCTGGGACGCCCATAAGCCGGTTATCAGGGGTCACTTTATTAACATCGGGTCTTACAGGAAAAAACTTCAAGGAAAAGCTATAGACGAAGTCCTGCAGAAAATTCAGAGCTTGGAGCATAGCCATAAGTCCTCCCCCTCTGAACCCCAGTTAAGAGAGCTTTCTGAATATAGAGCAAAGCTTAAATCCCTGTTAGCGACAAGAACTGCTAAATACTTCATGAGTATGCAACACAAGTTTTTCGCTCATGGGGATAAAGCGACCAAGTTTCTGATGAGCAGAGTCAGGGGGAGAAGGTCTTCTAACTATGTCCATCAGCTTCATACCTCTGGTGGGAAATCGATCTTTTCAGTTTCCCAGATTGCAACTCAATTCCGGGACTTCTATAATAGTCTATATAACCTTTCCCCCCCTGATTCCGACGACAGCAGAAAATCGGCTATAGAAAGCTTCTTAGACTCATCCGAGATGCCCCACCTTTCATCCGAACAGAAGTTGAAGTTAGAAGCCCCTTTTACCATTTTGGAACTTAAGACCGCTATGTCACAAATGCCCATAGGGAAAAGCCCGGGCCCCGATGGCCTTCCACTTTCATATTATAAGACCTTTCAGAATCTTCTTCTCCCCCACCTCTTGAAGGTCTGTAACCAATCTCTACTCGGCTGCCCACTCTCCAGAGATATGACGGTGGCACACATTTCTCTTATACCCAAAGAGGGGAAGGACCCTAAACAATGCTCCAATTACAGGCCCATATCCCTCCTAAACATAGACCTCAAACTCCTCGCTAAGATGATGGCCAATAGGCTTGCTGTTTTCCTTCCCCTCCTCGTACATGGCGATCAGGTTGGCTTCATCCGGGCCAGGGAAGGTAAAGACAACACTACCAGAGTGGTAAACGTACTCTGTCACGCCAAGAAGCACTCCTCCCCCCTGCTTTTCCTTAGTACGGATGCGGAAAAAGCGTTTGATAGGGTCAATTGGCAATACCTAAAGAGCGTTTTGCTTAAATTTGATCTCCCTGACCCCTTTGTAAGGGCGGTGTTCGCCATGTACGAGCAGGCATCAGCTAGAGTACAGGTTAACGGTGGTCTATCGCCCCCTTTCCCGATAAGTAACGGGACAAGACAGGGCTGCCCCCTTTCGCCCCTCCTGTTTGTCCTGGCTCTAGAGCCGCTTCTTGCCATCATTAGGCGAGATGGGGAGATTTCGGGTCTATGTTTGGGAGGCAGGGAACAGAAAATTGCAGCATTTGCAGATGATGTCCTCATGATGACGACCAACCCTAAACTTTCCCTACCTAGGATTCAAGCCCATTTGAACGCTTTCAGCTTAGCATCAGATTTTAAAATTAACGCAAGCAAATCCCTCGTCCTATGTAGGGGAATTCCCCAATCCACACAGGACGATTTAAAGAAGGATTCCCCCTTCAACTGGTCTTCTCCCACTATCACTTATTTAGGGATTAAACTCAGTCCTAATATTAACGATCTTTTTTCCCTTAACTATATCCCATTACAAAAATCTATATTCGAGGCCATCGACAAGTTAGCACAATCTAACCCGACCCTCTCCTGGTTCGGCCGCAAGAATCTTCTCACATCCTTAATCCTCCCTAGACTGACATATCTACAGCAAGTCCTACCAATCCCAGTTCCCAAGCAATACTATGTGCAAGTCTCCAAGAAGTTTAGATCTTTCATCTGGAATAACAAAAAAGCTAGACTATCCCATTCCCTTCTAATTAGACCTAGACATGCAGGAGGGATTGGTATGCCTAACCCCGAAATTTATGGTAGGGCTATCCTCCTTACTCGAGTGGTAGCCTGGCTGCGCCTCCCCCCGTATTCTCTCTCGGTAGCAACCGATTTGGCCATATTGGAAAAATCTCCTAGGGCCCTACTCCTTGGTTCCCAAACGGTTCTCTCTGGACAATATTCCCAATACCCAATAATAAAAGCCACGCTAGAGGCCTGGAAATGGTTCTCGTCCTCACACTGCTCTGTTCCATTCCCATCCCCCCTACTGACAATAAAAGATATTGTAGATACAGCCCCTTACCCCATACGATCCGCGTCCTCCCAGGGATTAAAGTCCTCTCCCTTGTGCATCACTGCTTTGGCACTCCCCTCGGGTAACTGGATGGATCAACAATCAACTGACGCCCTCCTAAACCCACATCCCTGTGATATCTTCACTGTCGTCTATATTAGAGCTTTCCTGAAGCAACACGTAGAAATAGGAGACCTTTCTCGCCCTTTGGTGTGGTTTGAGTCGATTATCTCTCACCACTCAGTCCCTGGGAGGCTCATTTCGTTAATCTACGGTAGACTCCGTTCACCTCCCATGATTTCCAAGCCATCATTCATTACTTGTTGGGAAAGAGACCTTGATATCGTGATCCCCTTTAGTAGTCTGCCCCGTCTGCTGTGCTCTCCCCATGGTGCCTCCCGCTGTGTACGGATCCAGGAAAATAATTATAAGATCCTCACCAGATGGTACAATACCCCTGATAAAACATCGCTGTATTCAACATCAGCCTCTGACGACTGCTGGAGGTGCCACGGGGAGAGGGGAACCTTCTTTCATATATGGTGGTCCTGCCCCCCTATTTATAAATGGTGGACGGAGATCTTTGCTCAGTCAAACTTGATTTGTGGGACCTCTATTCCCATTTCACCCCAGCTAGCCCTCCTCTCCATCCCTCCAATAGCACAAAAGTCAAAGCCGCCATATGTATTTACTCAAATGCTGATTGCGGCCCGCCTCCTGCTACCCAAGCATTGGCTGCAACCCCATGTCCCAACCATTGAAGACTGGTTACAAAAAATGGACCAACTTCAAAGATTTGAAGAACTCTCTTCGTGGGAAACGCGGTCGCATGGCACATTTCTCAGGAAATGGCTTTTGTGGTCGGTTTACAGAGACCCAAATAAGTAACCCAATCCACCTGAGAATCTCTGCCCGACGCCTCGGGCTCATTTCACATCAAATCTCCCTCTCAACTATATTGACCATTGGGCGGGTAACTTACCTTCGGTTTGGGAGGCTGTTTCTATAAAATTGCTTAATTCACCCCTTATTGATATTGGCCTATTAAGGGATTGATGTCCTCACTAGGCACTATGTCTATACGGTCCTGCCCCCAGGTTCCAGTTTTGCTGAACACTAAGTCCTTGCCTCCCTCGGAGACGCACCCCTGCTGATTGGGCTCTTTACTTATGTTTTTAATCCTATGGCTCCCTATAGGTTTTATGATATGCATGACCTGAACTTGTACGACTCTTACTGCTGGACAGTACTGTACTTGATGCTAAACAGTGATGTACTTATTTGAACTCATAGGTAGGCCTGTGTGCCTTATTCCTGGTACCTTGTTACCCCCTGTTTCCTTTTTATGTTGAAAAACAATAAAAACATAATTAAAAAAAAAAAAAAAAAAAAAAAGAGTTTTCTTTATTTTCAAGACTATGAAAATTGTAGATTCACACTGAAGGCATCAAAACTATGAATTAACACATGTGGAATTATATACATAACAAAAACGTGTGAAACAACTGAAAACATGTCATATTCTAGGTTCTTCAAAGTAGCCACTTTTTGCTTTGATTACTGCTTTGCACACTCTTGGCATTCTCTTGATGAGCTTCAAGAGGTAGTCACCTGAAATGGTCTTCCAACAGCATTGAAGGAGTTCCCAGAGATGCTTAGCACTTGTTGGCCCTTTTGCCTTCACTCTGCGGTCCAGCTCACCCCAAACCATCTTGATTGGGTTTAGGCCCGGTGACTGTGGAGGCCAGGTCATCTGGCGCAGCACCCCATCACTCTCCTTCATGGTCAAATAGCCCTTACACAGCCTGGAGGTGTGTTTGGGGTCATTGTCCTGTTGAAAAATAAATGATGGTCCAACTAAACGCAAACCGGATGGAATAGCATGCCGCTGCAAGATGCTGTGGTAGCCATGCTGGTTCAGTATGCCTTCAATTTTGAATAAATCCCCAACAGTGTCACCAGCAAAGCACCCCCACACCATCACACCTCCTCCGCCATGCTTCACGGTGGGAACCAGGCATGTAGAGTCCATCCGTTCACCTTTTCTGCGTCGCACAAAGACACGGTGGTTGGAACCAAAGATCTCAAATTTGGACTCATCAGACCAAAGCACAGATTTCCACTGGTCTAATGTCCATTCCTTGTGTTCTTTAGCCTAAACAAGTCTCTTCAGCTTGTTGCCTGTCATTAGGAGTGGTTTCCTAGCAGATATTCTACCATGAAGACCTGATTCACACAGTCTCCTCTTAACAGTGGTTCTAGAGATGTGTCTGCTGCTAGAACTCTGTGTGGCATTGACCTGGTCTCTAATCTGAGCTGCTGTTAACCTGCGATTTCTGAGGCTGGTGACTCGGATGAACTTATCCTGCGCAGCAGAGGTGACTCTTGGTCTTCCTTTCCTGGAGCGGTCCGCATGTGAGCCAGTTTCTTTGTAGCGCTTGATGGTTTTTGTGACTGCACTTGGGGACACTTTCAAAGTTTTCCCAATTTTTCGGACTGACTGACCTTTATTTCTTAAAGTAATGATGGCCACACGTTTTTCTTTACTTAGCTGCTTTTTTCTTGCCATAATACAAATTCTAACAGTCTATTCAGTAGGACTATCAGCTGTGTATCCACCTGACTTCTGCACAACGCAACTGATGGTCCCAACCCCATTTATAAGGCAAGAAATCCCACTAATTAAACCTGACAGGGCACACCAGTGAAGTGAAAACCATTTACCTCTTGAAGCTCATCAAGAGAATGCCAAGAGTGTGCAAAGCAGTAATCAAAGGAAAAGGTGGCTACTTTGAAGAACCTAGAATATGACATACTTTCAGTTGTTTTACACTTTTTTGTTATGTATATAATTCCACATGTGTTAATTCATAGTTTTGATGCCTTCAGTGTGAATCTACAATTTTCATAGTCATGAAAATAAAGAAAACTCTTTGAATGAGAAGGTGTGTCCAAACTTTTGGTCTGTACTGTAAATGGCCCACCCTGTACATTACTGTTTTGCAGGCAAGGAGTTTTTTTTGTTCACATTGACACACTGCTAGGAAGAGGCTTCTGCCTAGCAGTGTCCCCAGTGACGTCACCAACACTAATATCTGGTCTTTAGTGCTGTCCTAGGCTGTTTTACAGGCTAGGACAGTGCTAAAGACAGTACATTAGTGCTGGTACTGGGCTCAATGTTCGGCGGAAACCTCTGCCTAACATTGCCCAGTACACGACCGGATCTGAAGAATAAGCCCTTGCCCTGCGCTATACAGCTTGAGTTGCTGTGTTCCTGACTGGTGTTTGTCTTCTGGATTCGGCTACTTGTCTGATCCTTGCCTGTTACGCTTTGACTCTCCTTTTGCTGACCTGGAATGCCTTAGCTGTATCTGTGCAGCTTGCCCTTACCCATTGCTCGTATGACTACGCCTCTAACTCATCTTTGGCTCTTCACTGTCGCTCCTGGTTATGACTCAGCCTGTTGACTACATCTGTACCTCTGGAACCTTGTTCTGGTACTTCCTGGTCTGCCTGGACCATCTGCTTCATGTGCCAATCCTCCTCAAGAGGTACCGACCTGGTGTTTCCCTTGGGAATGCTTAACCCCACTCGTTAACTTAGTCAACTCCCTTAGAGGAGGTTGGTCATGGGTCACAGTGGGTTCACAATCGCTGGTCCTTGACCATCTGTTCTGTTAAACATATACCTACTTTGTGTCAGACTTCGTCTCAATAGGTGGTCTAATATTTAGGCACATTTACCGTATATACCGGCGTATAAGACGACTTTTGAGCCCTAGAAAATATTTTCTAGAGAGGGGGGTCGTCTTATACGCCGGGTATGGCGGGCGTTGCAGTGCCGGGACGCCCAAATTATCAACAGAGAGAGCCCGGGCTATTGCCTTGTATCCCCAGCAGCTGAGAGCTGCGATGTAACCCACGGCATATGCCCCCCCTGCGCTGTACCTTGTATACCGCCCCCTGCTCTGTACCTTGTATGCCTCCCCCCTGCTCTGTACCTTGTATGCTCCTTGTACCGCCATCCTCCTGGCCGCTCGCATCTCGCTCCTGCGCATGTGCGAGATCTCCGTGCGGCGTATCTAAGTGCGGCGCAGATGTGCATATGTGAATGTGAATATGAAGAATAACATAACAAAAACATGTTCAGGGTATAGGTGGCACATGTTTAGGTTCTGGGAGGCAGGGAGGGAGGACAAGGAAGTTGGTGGGATGCAGGGATGGTGGTGATACCATGGGATGGCGGTGGTACCTAGGGATGGTGGTGGGATGCAGGGATGGCAGTGGTATCTAGGGATGGTGGTGGGATGCAGGGATGGTGGTGGGATGCAGGGATGGCAGAGGTACCCAGGGATGGTGGTGGGATGCAGTAATGTACTGCTTTTGGAGACAGGGAGGGCTGGGCAGGCAGGGAGAGCTGACCAATCCAAGCAGGCTTTGTATACAACAACCAGCCCAACCAATCAGGGCAAGTGATGTACAGTACAGTACCTTACCAGTGTAAAAGTTAGGGGTCGTCTTATACGCCCAGTCGTCTTATACGCCGACATATACGGTATCTACAGTAGTTCACCTGCTGTACCATTCATACTTAATCTGTTCTGTTATACATAGACTTACTGTTCGTCGGACTTGGTCTCAAATGGTAGTCTAACATATAGGCACATACAGTACAGACCAAAAGTTTGGACACACCTTCTCATTCAAAGAGTTTTCTTTATTTTCATGACTATGAAAATTGTAGATTCACACTGAAGGCATCAAAACTATGAATTAACACATGTGGAATTATATACATAACAAAAAAGTGTGAAACAACTGAAAATATGTCATATTCTAGGTTCTTCAAAGTAGCCACCTTTTGCTTTGAATACTGCTTTGCACACTCTTGGCATTCTCTTGATCTTCAAGAGGTAGTCACCTGAAATCGCCCTGTCAGGTTTACTAAGTGGGATTTCTTGCCTTATAAATGGGGTTGGGACCATCAGTTGCGTTGTGAAGAAGTCAGGCGGATACACAGCCGATAGTCCTACTGAATAGACTGTTAGAATTTGTATTATGGCAAGAAAAAAGCAGCTAAGTAAAGAAAAATGAGTGGCCATCATTACTTTAAGAAATGAAGGTCAGTCAGTCTGAAAAATTGGGAAAACTTTGAAAGTGTCCCCAAGTGCAGTCACAAAAACCATCAAGCGCTACAAAGAAACTGGCTCACATGCGGACCGCTCCAGGAAAGGAAGACCAAGAGTCACCTCTGCTGCGGAGGATTAGTTCATCCGAGTCACCAGCCTCAGAAATCGCAGGTTAACAGCAGCTCAGATTAGAGACCAGGTCAATGCCACACAGAGCTCTAGCAGCAGACACATCTCTAGAACAACTGTTAAGAGAAGACTGTGTGAATCAGGCCTTCATGGTAGAATATCTGCTAGGAAACCACTGTTAAGGACAGGCAACAAGCAGAAGAGACTTGTTTGGGCTAAAGAACACAAGGAATGGACATTAGACCAGTGGAAATCTGTGCTTTGGTCTGATGAGTCCAAATTTGAGATCTTTGGTTCCAACCACCGTGTCTTTGTGCGACGCAGAAAAGGTGAACGGATGGACTCTACATGCCTGGTTACCACCGTGAAGCATGGAGGAGGAGGTGTGATGGTGTGGGGGTGCTTTGCTGGTGACACTGTTGGGGATTTATTCAAAATTGAAGGCATACTGAACCAGCATGGCTACCACAGCATCTTGCAGCGGCATGCTATTCCATCCGGTTTGCGTTTAGTTGGACCATCATTTATTTTTCAACAGGACAATGACCCCAAACACACCTCCAGGCTGTGTAAGGGCTATTTGACCATGAAGGAGAGTGATAGGGTGCTGCGCCAGATGACCTGGCCTCCACAGTCACCGGACCTGAACCCAATCAAGATGGTTTGTGGTGAGCTGGACCGCAGAGTGAAGGCAAAAGGGCCAACAAGTGCTAAGCATCTCTGGGAACTCCTTCAAGACTGTTGGAAGACCATTTCAGGTGACTACCTCTTGAAGCTCATCAAGAGAATGCCAAGAGTGTGCAAAGCAGTAATCAAAGCAAAAGGTGGCTACTTTGAAGAACCTAGAATATGACATATCTTCAGTTGTTTCATACTTTTTTGTTATGTATATAATTCCACATGTGTTAATTCATAGTTTTGATGCCTTCAGTGTGAATCTACAATTTTCATAAACATG
The DNA here is from genome assembly GCF_014858855.1 of Bufo gargarizans. NCBI lineage: Eukaryota > Metazoa > Chordata > Amphibia > Anura > Bufonidae > Bufo > Bufo gargarizans. The sequence continues at coordinate 5,149,973 of NC_058081.1, read as the reverse complement.
AAAATAAAGAAAACTCTTTGAATGAGAAGGTGTGTCCAAACTTTTGGTCTGTACTGTATATCTAAATCTCCTGCTGCACCATTTATACTTAATCTGTTCTGTTATACATAGACTTACTGTGTGTCAGACTTGGTCTCAAAAGGCGGTCTAACGTATAGATGCATTTATATAGTTCACCTGCTGCGCCATTCATACTTAATCTGCTCTATGATACATAGACTTACTGTGCGTTAGACTCGGTCTCAACAGGCGGTCTAAAACATAAGCATCTTTATCTAGTTCATCTGCTGTGCCATTTATGCTTAGTTACATATTTACAATACTGATTCAGTTACTGTACATTATGGCCAACAGACTAGGACCTCCAATTGAACAGGCAGTTGCAAAAATACTGCTGTAGTTGGCTCAAGTAGCAGCAGAAAGAGTGATTGTAGCAGCAGCCAAAAAAGCTTCCAAAAGAGCTGTCAAATATGAAAGGTGGAATCTGATTGGCTGCTATGGGCAACTAAGCCAGTTCTGCATTACACCAGTTTGATAAATTACCCCAAATGTTCCTATAATGTCCACAGCAGCTATAATGTCCCCTAGAGTGCCCCCAGTAATAATACCACCCTCTATTGTGCTCCAGGCAATAATCCATGTATAGTGTCTCCAGAAATAATAGAATTGCCCCTACAGTTCCTCCCCAATAGCAACACCCCCATATAGTAATTTCCACCACACTGCCCCCACATAGGTAATCCCCCCATAGTAATTTGCCCCCACACAGTAATTTCCCCCAAACTGCCCCCATATAGTAGTTTGCCCCCACACAGTAATTTGCCCCCACACAGTAATTTGCCCCATACTGCCCCCACATAGTAATTTCCACCACACTGCCCCCACATAGTAATTTGCAACCACACTGCCCCCACATAGCAATTTGCCCCCACACTGCCCCCACATAATAGTTTTCCCCACATAGTAATTTCCACCACACTGCCCCCACATAGTAATTTGCAACCACACTGCCCCCACATAGCAATTTGCCCCCACACTGCCCCCACATAATAGTTTTCCCCACATAGTAATTTGCCCCCACATAGCATTTTTCCCACATAGCAATCACCCCACACTGTCCCCACATAGAAATTACCCCACACTGTCCCCACATAGAAATTACCCCACACTGCCCCCACACGGCAATTTCCCCCACACTGCCCCATATAGTAATTTGTCCCCACATAGCAATTTCCCCCACACAATAGTTTCCCCCACACTGCCCCCATATAGAAATTTGCCCCCACATAGTAGTCCCTCTCATAATAATTTGCCCCCACATAGTAATTTGCCCCCACATAGTATTTCCTCTCATAATAATTTGCCCCCACATAGTAATCCCTCTCATAATAATTTGCCCCCACATAGTATTCCCTCTCATTCTTTGTAGCGCTTGATGGTTTTTGTGACTGCACTTGGGGACACTTTCAAAGTTTTCCCAATTTTTCGGACTGACTGATCTTCATTTTTTAAAGTAATGATGGCCACTCGTTTTTCTTTACTTAGCTGCTTTTTTCTTGCCATAATACAAATTCTAACAGTCTATTCAGTAGGACTATCAGCTGTGTATCCACCTGACTTCTCCACAATGCAACTGATTGTCCCAACCCCATTTATAAGGCAAGAAATCCCACTTATTAAACCTGACAGGGCACACCTGTGAAGTGAAAACCATTTCAGGTGACTAAGAAAACAACACTGGAGAATGTTGCGCTCATCCACAGGAAGCCAGGAGCCCGGACCTCGCCCTGAACCTTGGCGCACAACAAGTCCCAGAATGAAGAGAAAAATGGTCCAGCTTCACTGAAAATACTTGAGACTTTATTAAATCCCGTGCAGATAAAAACCAACATACAGCAATGCAAGAAATCGATCGATTGGCACATCATGACTAAGGATCCGCACCTATAGTGATCCGAAACCGGTCGATTTCTTGCATTGCTGTATGTTGGTTTTTATCTGCACGGGATTTAATAAAGTCTCAAGTATTTTCAGTGAAGCTGGACCATTTTTCTCTTCATTCTGGGATTTCAGGTGACTACCTCTTGAAGCTCATCAAGAGAATGCCAAGAGTGTGCAAAGCAGTAATCAAAGCAAAAGGTGACTACTTTGAAGAACCTAGAATATGACATATTTTCAGTTGTTTCACACTTTTTTGTTATGTATATAATTCCACATGTGTTAATTCATAGTTTTGATACCTTCAGTGTGAATCTACAATTTTCATAGTCATGAAAATAAAGCAAAATCCTTGAATGAGAAGGTGTGTCCAAACTTTTGGTCTGTACTGTACGTGTCGGGCCCATCTACCAGGCGTCAAGGTTGCTTCCGCAGATGGGTCCCTATCACTAAAGAAACTGCCTCAATTTGGACTTACTTAAGCCTACAATATTCTAGTCTAGGAACCAGCTACAGACATATTCTGCTCAGAAGTCCCAGGTAGATGGGCGTGTCCAGTCTAAAAGGGGTGCTCTATTGTTCGAAAGTGGTACAATACTGAGGCAGTTTCTTTAGTGATAGGGACCCATCTGCGGCAGCCACCTTGACGCCTGGTAGATGGGCCCGACACGTGTGTGCGCTAAGAGCTTCCATTATTCATGTATACTCATTTATAGTCGGTATTGTACCACTTTTATCTAGAATGACCCCCATTTCTTAGCTCTATTGTTTGGATATATATTGGTGTGCAGCCATTTTGTTTTTTGTAATTATGTTTGCTTCATGGATATGCACCTGTGATCCTGAAGGTTTTAGTCTAAATTTTCTTGTGATAAAGCCTAATGCAGAAATTGCTGCATCTCCCAGGGTCACGTACCCCTTCTGCAGCAGTCAGGGCTCCTCAACCTCAGCAGAAGGAAGCTGTTCTTCCTTCCCTTCATCTATTGCTCCTGATGCTCCTCCTCCTCCTCCTACTACTACTCCTCAAATGTTTCACAAGCAATCGATTACCAAGGCGATTGCAAAGAGACAACAGTATACGTGCACTCATCCAACAGTGCAGAAACTGAACATGCACCTGGCCAAGTTGCAGGTACTACAGTTCCTCCCTTTCCATATGAAAGCCAAAAGCAGGAGTGGGCCCAAAACACAGAAGACATGCAAATATTTCCATCACGTTATCTCTGTTTTGGACCCACTCCTGTTGTTGCCTTACCAATACTGATCGAATACTGATGCAAAAAACTGGCCAAATACTGACCATGTGATAGAGGTCATTAATTTCCTGCATGCAGGACTTCTTTTCCATCTGAATAAAACCAATTTCAGGTGCAAATGGACAAAACGTATGCACTTGATCATGATTTGGAAGACAAAATCAGGAGTGGGTCCAAAACACAGAACAGATACAAATATGTCCATCACATGTTATCTCTGTTCACCCCATTTTGAAAATCTAGGTGTATTAGAATTAATTATCTATTAAACAAGGTGGACACACCAATAACAGTAGAACTCGACAGCTTATTCACCCCAATTTTAGAATTAAGGTGTAATATAATTGTTAATCTATTAAACAAGGGGGACAGGTGGGCACCCCAATAACAGTAAAATTAGACAGCTTATTCACCCCAATTTGAAAATCAAGGCCTAATAGAATTACTTATCTATTACACAAGGAGGACACTGCTTAATTAGGGATTGATGCAAACTGCGCTGTCTACTATGGATCCTTTCAGCTTCAGATTACAGTCCGTGCACTGTCCCTGCAGTCTCCCTATGTTCTCCTTGTGCTGTCCCTGCAGTCTCCCTATGTTCTCCCTGTGCTGTCGCTGCACTTTCCCCATTCAGTATTCCACAATTAAAAGCATTTATCAACACTGTCTCTAGCGATTGTCACATCCTATGCTCAGCTCACGGTGAAATGGCTGCACGGGATGAGGCTTTTATAGGGTTGTGACATCAGAGGGGCTGGCTAGCTACTGATTAGAGGTCTGCATGGCCTTATGGGTGATATCACATTGCCACGATTCTTACTTTCACAGGTAGCCACCATTTTAGGAAAAAAAGATTTGTTACAACGAAGTGTGAGGAAATTTTTATTCCTTGCCAATCAAATGTTTCCTAAACTTCGGATTACATTTGCTCAACACCACTCTCTACACAACAGCTTTGAAGGAACATTGAAGTTAGTTTATGAGTAGAGTAGGTTCGGCCGAGTAGGTTCGCCTGAACTTCACAAAAAAGTTCGAGTTTGAGACCCCAACTTGACCCCGAACCCAAACCCCATTGAAGTCAATGGGGACCCAAACTTTTGAGCACTAAAATGGCTGTAAAAATGTCATGGAAAGGGCTAGAGGGCTGCAAATGGCATCAAAATGTGGCTAAGAGCATGGCAAGTGTTCTGGAAACAAATGTGGATAGGGAAATGACTTTAAATAACATAAAATATGTAAAAATAAAAAATTATAATCTTTATCTAGGAGGACTAGGTCCATATGGAATAGGAGGTTGAGGAGGCGGTGGATGCGGCGGTGTAGGTGGAAGCGGCAGTGGAGGAGGAGGTAGCCTACACTGCTTTTTGGTTTTAAATTTATTAGTATTTTTTTAAATTAGGGTACACCCCAAAACATTGGGAAATATAACCTGTGATAACCCCCTCCAGTTGTGCTAAACACACGTTAAGCCAATACACTGGCTACAGGGCAGGCCGGCACCTCCAAGGGGTAAAGGGCAAGCTCAGGCCATGTGCCCAATTTGGAGACCCAGAGCTTTCAGGGGGCAGACCCATCAGTCAGTTTGTGTAGGTGTGTGCAAACATACTGCCCCATCATGTTGCACGTCCCCGTGATGTTCAAGATCCAATTGGATATCTGCTCTATCAACTTTCTATGTTCTTTTCTGCGCCTACCATGTTGATCATGGTTAGCGGCGAATCAGGGTTCCATGCCGGATAGGGAGCGTGAGAAAGAGAGACCACATCCAAGGGAGATCAATGTATGAAATTTAATTGTGATCGAGCGGAAATGTGGGACAAATTATTACAGCAGAAGAATTGAAGGAAAGGAGGGGGTGCGCAGCAATTACCCACTCCCAACTTAGTGACGATAAATAACAATACAGGACTCTTAAGATGCCCTGTTATTGGAATGAATAATAAAAAATTATAGGGAATGTCACTGCGGTATTTTGGATTTGGAAACGTTACCCAGGAGAGGCCCTGCTGCCACTTTGTTGACTCTAGATAACTTCTGCCTGATCGCAGAAGTTATCTAGATCGTGACGTCCAAGATCAAATTGGATATATTCTCTATAAACTTTCGATGTTCTTTTCTGAGCCTACCATGTTGATCACGGTTAGCAGCGATTTAGGGTTCCACGCCAGAGAGGAGCGTGAGAAAGGGATACCACATCCAAGGGAGGTCAATGGCTGCAATGGGATGAAGTGATCGAATGAAAGACGAATTTTAAAAATGTAAGTCCCTGTCACCTATGCAGAGCAGGGTTTTTTCATCGCCAGAAATGGGTTAATGTCACCCACCAATGGAACAGATTATTTTTAAAAATTTCGGTCCCTGTAACCTATGCAGAGCAGGGGTTTTTCACGGCAAAATTTGTAAAAATGTCAACCCAAGAATGTAACAGAAAAATTTGTGAAATTTATTAAGCTGTCAACTAGGTAAAGCAGGGGTCTATCACAGCCAAAAATTGGTGAATTTCACGCAAAAATGTAGCAGAAAAATTATAGATTTTTTTTTACCTGTCTACTAGGTATAGCAGTGGTATGTCACACCCAAAAATTGGTGAATTTCACCTAAAAATGTAACAGACAAATTAGTAAATTTTTATACCTGTCTACTAGGTGTAGCAGTGGTATATCACACCCAAAAATAGGTGAAATTCACCCTAAAATGTAACAGACAAATTAGTGATTTTTTTACCTGTCTACTAGGTATAGCAGTGGTATATCACACCTAAAAATTGGTGAATTTCAACCGAAAATGTAACAGACAAATTAGTAAAATGACATAAAATAAAATACGTACAAATAAAATAAATGATTTATGAGGTGGAGGTCCATATGGAGTAGGAGTTTGAGGAGGCGGTGGACGTAGCTGTGTAAGTGGAAGCAGCGTTGTAGAAGGATGAGGTAGCCAACACTGGTTTTTGGTTTAAATTTTTTTTTTTTTATTAGGGTACACCCCAAAAGAGTGTAAAATATCCAAAATACAAAAATAAGCAATTGCAATGTAGTATAACAATGGTTGGTTTAGGCCGGTATACATGTCTATTCTGCACAAGGTCCGGACAAGTCCTGTGGGATCCATGCCTGGTTCATTTTAATGAACGTGAGCTTGTCCACATTGGCTGTGGACAGGCGGCTGCGCTTGTCTGTGATGACGCCCCCTGCCGTGCTAAACACACGTTCAGATAATACACTGGCTGCAGGGCAGGCCAGCACCTCCAAGGGGTTAAGGGCAAGATCAGGCCATGTGCCCAATTTGGAGACCCAGAAGTTGAAGGGGGCAGACCCGTCATTTAGTTTGTGTAGACGTATGCACACATACTGCTCCACCATATTGCTGAAATGCGGCCTCCTGCTAAGACGTTCCATATAAGCTGGTGGTGCTGGTTGTTGTGGCGTGCTGACAAAGCTTTTCCACATTTCGGCCATGCTAACCCTGCCTTCTCAGGTGCTGGCGGTGCCCCTGCTGCGTTGGCAACCTCTTCCTCCTCCTCTGCCTTCGCCATGTGCTTCCACTGTGCCCCCACTGGCAGGTGGGAATGCCACCAGCAACGCGTCTACCATCCTGCGCTTCTACTCGCGCATGTTACGATCACGCTCCAGTGACGAAATTAAGGACGGTACGTTGTCCTTGTAACGGGGATCCAGCAGCGTGGCCACCCAGTAATCAGCAAAAGTTAGAATGTGGGAAACTCGGCGGTCGTTGCGGGGACACTGCAGCATGTAATCACTCATGTGTGCCAGGCTGCCCAGAGGCAACGAAAAGCTGTCCTCTGTGGGGGTGTATCGTCTGTGTCCTCTGTATCCCCCCAGTCATGCACCAGTGATGGCCATGAGCTGGTCTGGGTGCCACCCTCCTGGGCCACATCCTCTTCCATCAACGCCAGCAGCGTTTTTTTAAGGAGGCATAGAAGTCGGATAGTAACTCTGAGAACGGTTTTATCTTCACTGGCCATGTTGGTGGAGTACTCGAAACAGCACAACAAGAAACAGAGGTCTCGCATGGAGGCACAGTCATTGGTGGTGAAGTGGTGCTGTTCCGCAGACCGACTCACCCGTGCGTGCTGCAGCTGAAACTCCACTATCGCCTGCTGCTGCTCGCACAGTCTGGCCAGCATGTGTAAGGTGGAGTTCCACCTTGTGGGCACGTCGCATATAAGGCGGTAAGCAGGAAGGCCGAAGTTGCGCTGCAGCGCTGACAGGCGAGTAGCAGCAGGGTGAGAACGCCGAAAGCGCGCAAAGACGGCCCGGGGGGTAATTTTTATGGAATCTCTGCACCACCAAATTCAGCACATGTGACATGCAAGGGATGTCCGTCAAACCGACTAGTCCCAGAGCTGCTACAAGATTTCGCCCATTATCGTGAGCTTGAGGCTCACTGGCACCAACCACTCATCGGTCTGTTGTTCAAGGCCCATTCACAGCTCCTGCGCAGTGTGGGGTTTTTCCCCCAAACAGATAAGTTTTAAAACTGCCTGCTGTCGTTTACCCCTGGCTGTGCTCAAGTTGATGGTGAAGGTGTTACGCTGACCGGATGAGGAGCTGGTAGAGGATGAGGAAGCAGAGTAGGAGGAGGAAGCAACAGGAGGCAAACTGAAGCACCCTGCAATCCTCGGTGGTGAAAGGACATGCGGCAAACTGCTATCCGCCTCAGGCCCAGCCGCCACTGCATTTACCCAGTGTTCTGTTATGGAGATATAACGTCCCTGACCGTGCTTACTGGTCCACGTATCCGTAGTGAGGTGCACCTTGCCACAGATGGAGTTGCGCAGTGCACACCTTATTTTGTCCGCCACTTGTTTGTGCAGGGAAGGGATGGTATGCCTGGAAAAGTAGTGGCGGCTGGGCACGACAGCCACCGCCATAAGGCTTTTAAAACTCTCCGTCTCCACCAGACGGAATGACAGCATTTTAAAGGCCAGTAATTTTGAAATGCTGGCATTCAGGGCCAGGAATCGTGGGTGGGTAGGGGGGTACCTCCTCTTCCGCTACAGTGTTTGTGAGATGGAGAGCTGAATGCTTCCATGGGATATTGTGGAGATGCTCGGTAACCCAGATGGTGGTGTTGCTGGCAGAACCTCTGTTTGCGGGGTGGCAGGTGGCACTGTCACTCCAGAGGTGGATGAAGAGGCCGAGACTGCAGCAGAAGGGAAGCAGGAGGAGCCAGAGACCTTTATTGGATTTTGAGGTGTCTACTCCACTGCAGCTCGTGCTTTGCACTTAGATGCCTGGTCATGTAGGTTGTGCTCAGGTTGAGAATGTTTATGCCTCGCTTCAGGCTCTGATTGCACAGCGTGCAAACCACTTGTGTCTTGTCGTCAGCACATTGTCTGAAGAACTGCCACGCCAGGGTACTCTTTAGAGCTGGCTTTGGTGTGCGTACTGTCAAGGGGACGGCCGCTCCGCTTTTGCACCCTGCTCCCTCTTCTGCTGTGCTAGTGGCTCTGTGCGACCAACGCCTCTTCCTCCGAACTACACAGGTCACTTGCATAACCTTGATTCCATGTGGGGTCGAGGACCTCATTGTCCTCCACATTATCTTCCACCCAGTCTTGAGCCCTGCAATCCTTGTCGGTCTGCACACTGCAGAAAGCCCCAGTAGTTGGCACCTGTGTTTCGTCATCATCCGAGACGTGCTGTGATGGTCTTCCCATGTACTCATCTTGAAAGATAAGTGGTTGGGTATTGGTGCACTCAATCTCTTCCACTTCTGGGGCAGGGCCAGGTGGATGGCACTGGGAAACCCTGCTAACAGAGTCATCAAAAAGCAGAAGAGACTGTTGCATGACTTGGGGCTCAGACTGCTTGGTTGATTTGCAAGGGGGTGAGGTGAAAGACTGATGGACATTGGCTGCAGGTGCCAACTCTGATCTTTCAGCAGGATACTGGGTGGGAGACAATGTGAAGGAACTGGAGGCACTATCAGCAACCCAATCTACTATCGCCTGTACTTGTTCTGGCCTCACCATTCGTAGAGCCGCATTAGGCCCTACCAAATACCGCTGAAGGTTCTGTCGCCTACTCGCACCTGAGGAAGGTGTTTCACTTGTGCGTGTAGCTGGCACAGATCGACCACGACCACAGGAGCTCTACCAGCAGCACCACGACCGGGGCTACATCCCTTATTTGACTCTCCAGTCATATTTCTAAAATTTTCGATCTTACCCAAAATGGGTGTTTTTTTTAACACCTTAAGGACTTAGCCCTATTTCACCTTAAGGACTTGGCCATTTTTTGCAAATCTGACCAGTGTCACTTTAAGTGCTGATAACTTTAAAACTTTGACTTATCCAGGCCATTCTGAGACTGTTTTTTCATCAAATATTGTACTTCATGACACTGGTAAAATGAAGTAAAAAAAAATAATTGTTATTTATAAAAAAAAATAGCAAATTTAGCAAAAATGTGCAAAAAATTGCAAATTTCCAAGTTTCAATTTCTCTACTTCTATAATACATAGTAATACCTCCAAAAATTGTTATTACTTTACATTTCCCATATGTCTACTTCATGTTTAGATCATTTTGGGAATGATATTTTATTTTTTGGGGATGTTACAAGGCTTAGAAGTTTAGAAGCAAATCTTGAAATTTTTTGGAAAAAAAAACTATTTTAAGGGACCAGTTCAGGTCTGAAGTGACTTTGCGAGGCTCACATGATAGAAACCACCCAAAAATGACCCCACTCTATAAACTAAACCCCTCAAGGTATTCAAAACTGATTTTACAAACTTTGTTAACCCTTTAGGTGTTCCACAAGAATTAATGGAAAATAGAGATACAATTTCAAAATTTCACATTTTTGGCAGATTTTCCATTTTAATAATTTTTTTTCCAGTTACAAAGCAAGGGTTAACAGCCAAACCAAACTCAATATTTATGGCCCTGTTTCTGTAGTTTACAGAAACACCCCATATGTGGTCGTAAACCGCTGTACGGGCACACGGCAGGGCGCAGAAGTAAAGGAATGCCATACAGTTTTTGGAATGCATTTTTTGCTGGACTGTTTTTTTTGACACACTGTCCATTTGAAGCCCCCCTGATGCACCCCAAAAAAGTGACCCCATTTTAGTAACTACGGGATAGAGTGGCAGTATTCTTGGTAGTAGTTTAGGGTACATATGATTTTTTGTTGCTCTATATTACACTTTTTGTGAGGCAAGGTAACAAGAAATAGCTGTTTTGGCACCGTTTTTATTTTTTGTTATTCACAATGTTCATCAGACAGGTTAGATCATGTGATATTTTAATAGACCAGGTTGTCACGGATGCTGCGATACCTAATATGTATACTTTTTTTTATCTATGTAAGTTTTACACAATGATTTCATTTTTGAAGGAAAAAAAAATCATGTTTTAGTGTTGCCATAGTCTGAGAGCCATAATTTTTTTCCGGTTTTTGGGCGATTACCTTGGGTAGGGTATGATTTTTGTGGGATGAGATGACGGCTTTTATGGCACTATTTTGGGGTGCGTGTGACTTTTTGATTGCTTGCTATTACACTTTTTGTGATGTAAGGTGACAAAAAATTGCTTTTTTTACACCGTTTTTATTTTTTTACGGTATTAACCTGAGGCGTTAGGTCATGTGATATTTTTATAGAGCAAGTTATTCCGGACGCTGCGATACCTAATATGTATACTTTCTTTTATTTATGTAAGTAAGTTTTGAAGCAAAAAAAATCATGTTTTAGTGTTTCCATAATCTGAGAGCCATAATTTTTTCAGTTTTTGGGCGATTACTTTGGGTAGGGTATGATTTTTGTGAGATGAGATGACGGTTTTATTGGCACTATTTTGGGGTGCGTGTGACTTTTTGATCGCTTGCTATTGCACTTTTTGTGATGTAAGGTGACAAAAAATGGTTTATTTAGCACAGTTTTTATTTTAAATTTTTTACGGTGTTCATCTGAGGGGTTAGCTCATGTGATATTTTTATAGAGCCGGTCGATACGAATGCGGCGATGCCTAATATGTATACTTTTCTTTTCTTTATGTAAGTTTTGCACAATAATATCATTTTTGAAACAAAAAAAATCATGTTTTAGTGTCTCAATATTCTGAGAGCCATAGTTTTTTCAGTTTTTGGGCGATTATCTTAGGTAGGGTCTCATTTTTTGCGGGATGAGATGACGGTTTGATTGGCTCTATTTTGGGGTGCATATTACTTTTTGATTGCTTGCTATTACACTTTTTTGTGATTTTAGGTTACAAAAAATGGTTTATTTAGCATTTATTTTTTTACGGTGTTCATCTCAGGGGTTAGGTCATGTGATATTTTTATAGAGCCGGTTGGTACGGACGCGGCCATACTTAATATGTATAATATGTATATTTTAAAACAAAAAAAATGATGTTTTAGTGTCTCCATAATCTGAGCCATATTTTTTTTTTTTTTGGGCGATTGTCTCAGGTAGGGGTTTATTTTTTGCGGGATGAGGTGACGGTTAGATTGGTACTAATTTGGTGGGCAAATGCCTTTTTGATCGCTTGCTGTTGTACAAATTTTTTTTTACGATGTTCATCTGAGGGGTTAGGTCATGTAATATGTTTATAGAGCCGGTCGATACGGACACGGCGATACCTAATATGTATACTTTTTTCTTTCCCTCTATTTTTTACCAATTTTTTTTTAACTTTATTTGGGGAAAATTGCATTCTTGTTTATTTTTACTTGAAACTTTTAATTTTTTGGGGGAAAACTTTATTTTTTCAACTTTTTTTCACTTTATTTTTTGTCCCACTTTGGGACTTGAACTTTTGGGGGTCTAATCCCCTTTACAATGCATTGCAATACTTGTGTATTGGAATGCATTGGCTGTATGATTAATACTGTGTGTATTACTCATACAGCTTCCGGCCTGTGAGATCTTGGGGGCTGGATCTCACAGGCTGGATCTCACAGGCTCGTCACCGATCGCCGCCGCAAACTTCAGGTATAGCCGCAAACCGCAGGTCTGAATTGACCTGCGGTTTGCTGCGATCGCTGATGCGAGGGGGTCACATGACCCCCCCCCCCCTGGCGTTGTGACAGGATGCCGGCTGAATGATTTCAGCAGACATCCTGTTCCGATTAACCCCCGCCGCAATGTAAAGTTAGGACGTACCGGTACGTCCTGGGTCCTTAAGGACTCGGCAAACATGGCGTACCGGTACGTCCTACGTGCTTAAGGGGTTAATAACAGAATAGAACAACAGTATCTAACACGTGTATCTCACTATGACAGATACAGCAAAGGCTGCAAAATTATGTTTTTTGCCCTAAATAAGTGTTTTTTTTTAAATAACAGAATAGAACAACAGTATCTAAAGGGTGTATCTCACAATGGCATATGCAGCAAAGGCTGCAGAATTAAGATTTTTGCCCTAAATGTGTGTTTTTTTAATACCAGAATATGACATCAGTATATAATGCTTAATTTTCACACGCACATATGCAGCAAGGGATGTAAAATTGAGTATTTTGCCCAAAAAGGGTGTTTTTTTAAAACCCAGAAGATTATAGCTGTATTTCTAGCTTAAATTGCACACTGACTAATGCTGCAAATGCACCAGATGTAGGATATTGCCCAAAAAGTTTTTAGTTTTTTTTTAACCCAGATTATTATTGCAGTATTTCAAGCTTGGATTTCAATGTCACAAAAGCACATATGCTGTGCTGGTGCACTGAGCTTGCATAAAATGGCCGCCACCACCGCCCACCTAACTAACAGACGGATAAAAGTTATTTTTCTCTGTCACTGGGCTCAGGGCAGGGTAAAAAGATTGTGCACTGCACCCACACAACTAAATCTATGTAGATCACTGAGTTCAATTGCAGTTCTGATTAAAGTTTCTGTCCTATTCTCTCCCTCACAGCAGCAGCGTCCTCTCCCTACACTAGTAACAGCAGAGTGACATGCAGCGCTATGTGACTCCAGCTTATATAGAGGCTGGGTCACATGCTGCACTGGCCGGTCACATAAATCGACGAACACCGAACCCGAACTTTTACTGAAATGTTCGGGTTCGGGTCCAGGGTCCAAAAATCCTAAAGTTCGGTACGAACCCAAACTTTACAGTTCGGGTTCGCTCAACCCTAATCATGACCAAATGGAAAGAACATGGCCCAACAGCAAACCTGCCGAGAGACGGCCGCCCACCAAAACTCACGGAGCGGGCAAGGAGGGAATTAATCAGGGAGGCAGCACAGAGACCTAAGGTAACCCTGGAGGAGCTGCAGAGTTCCACAGCAGAGACTGGAGTATCTGTACATAGGACAACAATAAGTCGTACTCTCCATAGAGTTGGGCTTTATGGCAGAGTGGCCAGAAGAAAGCCATTACTTTCAGCTAAAAACAATAAGACACGTTGTGAGTTTGTTAAAAGGCATGGGGGAGACTCCCAAAATGTATGGAGGAAGGGGTTTTGGTCTGATAAGACTAAAATTGAACTTTTAGGCCAAAGATAACGCTATGTCTGGCGCAAACCCATCATATCACATCACCCAAAGTACACCATCTCCACAGTGAGACATGGTGGAGGCAGCATCATGCTGGGGGGATGGGACTGGGAAACTGGTCAGAGTTGAGGGAAAGATGGATGGTGCTAAATACAGGGATATTCTTCAGCAGAACCTGCCCCACTCTGTGCGTGATCTGAGGCTAGGACGGAGGTTCACCTTCCAGCAGGATAATGACCCCAAACACACGGCTAAAGCAACACTTGACTGGTTTAAGGGGAAAAATATAAATGTGGTGGAAAGCCGAGTCACAGCCCAGATCTCAATCCAATAGAAAATCTGTGGTCAGACTTAAAGATTGCTGTTCACAAGCGCAAACATCCAACCTGAAGGAGCTGGAGCAGTTCTGCAAGGAGGAATGGGCAAAAGTCCCAGTGGTGAGAAGTGGCAACTGCTCATAGAGACTTATCCAAAGCGACTTGAAGCTGTGATTGCCGCAAAAGGTGGCTCTACAAAGTACTGACTTTAGGGGGGTGAAAAGTTATGCACATTTACTTTTTCTGTTATTTTGTCCTATTTGTTGTTTGCTTCACAATGAAAAAAAACAAAAAACATCTTCAATGTTGTGGGCAAATCCTCAAACAGTCCATATTAATTCCAGGTTGTGAGGCACCAAAATACGAAAAAAGTCAAGGGGGGGGGGGGGGGTGAATACCTTTGCAAGGCACTGTATACTGGGTCTACTTCTTACATGAGTCATACTCCCAGAAGATCTCTATATACAAACAAACTGAAAAAAAAATGGCATGGTGTTAAACAGGCAGGAAGTGCTCAAACCCTTATGCAGTTGTGCATGTGTATACAGGGGAGCAAATGCTGCACTTGTGGCCCCTTGCTAATGGTGATCCCCAGCAACAATGCATACAGTGGAGGATGCCCTCAGCGGACCACAAGTACCATAATAAACATCCTTCACAAGATGGCAATTATGTGGATGTGATAACCAATTTAGCAATATAATAATAGCAAAGACAGGTGCACTCTGCGGTCTTACTAAACCCTCAAACTGATGTTAAAATTGAAAGATTTGCCAACATATCCTACTGTGGAGAACATGTCTGAGCCCGAGCCCTGCGCCAAGGTTTCTAAAATGTAGCTCGGGTCCTAACACTCACCTACCTGAGCCGTATTGGCAATACCAGGGGCCAGTGGGCGAATTACAGGAGCGTGAGGTCCGACTCACAGACAGTTCACCAGTTACCTCCAGCATGGAACCATGCCAGCAATGGGAGGAGGGAGGAGTTTGCGAGTACCACTCAAGACTGACTGATATGGCCCAGGCCTCGCAGGTGCACCTAAATGTAGACTATAGATGGAAAACAGGCACATTTAAATTGGAGTTTATACACCCCCAGGCATCTCTATATACAAGCAAACTGAAAAAAATGGTGTGGTGTTACACAGGCAGGAGGAGGATGCCCTCAGCGGACCACAAGTAGCACAATAAATATCCTACACAAGATAGCAATTATGTGGATGTGATAACCAATATAACAATATAATAATACCCACTTTTGAGTGGGACTCGCAGACTCCTCCCTCCTCCCATTGCAAGCATGGCTACATGCTGGAGGTAACTGGTGAGTTGTTTGTGAGTCGGCCTCATGCTCCTGTAATTTGCCCACTGGCTCCTGGTATTGCCCATACGGCTCAGGTAGGTGAGTGTTAGGTCCCGAGCTACTTGAGAAACCTTGGCGCGGTGCTCGGGCTCAGACATGTCCTCCACAGTAGGACATGTTGGCTAATCTCTCAATTTTAACATCAGTTTGAGGGTTAGTAAGACCGCAGAGTGCACCTGTCTTTGCTCTATTATTATACTCCCAGAAGAAGCTATGGTGAAACCTTTCTTGGTCGGTATTACTATTATTTTTATGCATGTACCGTATGGAGTACTTCATTTTTTGGGGTGGCATTATGATGTTTCTTGTATAGGCATTTTTCGGCCTTGTATTACTATATAGAATAGAGAGTATTTTCCTCTTTTTTGCCTTCTCACACTCTGGATTCCCTTACCATTTATCCTCTGTGGCATGATTATATATAGTTTAACAATAAAGATTATTTATATTTGATGTGTGGTGTACAGTTTTTTTGTAGGAGTTGTATTTACAGGCACTCCGTAGTGGGTGCTGCTGTACTTTCCACCGATATCCCACTGCAGTAGACAGAACTGGAGATACAGATGTCCACCTTTTAACTTTTCACAAATTTGGTATGGATTCCAGTTTCTCACAATCCAAATTACATTTTTTATCATAACATACTGACAAAATGCTCGAAAGACCAAAACTCACATCACAACCACCAGGTGGTTACACTTGCACGCATGTAGCATACACGTCTCCTGACAGAATACCACAAAATTATATTTATTTTTAAATGCTGGCATCTTTTGTCACATATTGGAATATGATGAACCAAGAGAAGAGTTAAGACAGGACACATCCATATTTGCATTTTTTTTTTAAAGGATCTTCTTGAAGGCTTCCTTCATTTCCTTATTTCTTAAGCAGTAAATCACAGGATTAGTTAATGGAGTCAGCACAGTGTATGCAAGGGAAAGGTATTTATGTAAAGCAACATATTTTCCCTCTATGGGACTTATATAAATGGATATCAGGGTACCATAGAATATGGACACCACTGTCAGATGGGAACCACAGGTGGAGAAGGCTTTCTGCCTGTGGCTGATGGACTGGAGCCTGAGAATTGTGTGTGCAATGGAAGCATAAGAGATGACCACTATTAGGAATGGGCACATGATTACTGGAAAGGTCAGAATAGTTGACAGTAACTTAGTCCTGAATATATTCGAACAAGAGACCCTCAATATAGGATCAAAATCACAAAAGAAGTCATTGATGACATCTGAGCGGCAGAACTGAAGTTGGGACACATTAACTGTGATAATAATATTTAAAGAAATGCTTAATGTCCAGGATGTGATAACCAATTGCAGTAAAAACCTAGGATTCATTACAGACCCATAATGTAGGGGGTGACATATGGCCAGATATCTGTCATAAGACATCACTG
Source organism: Bufo gargarizans (assembly GCF_014858855.1). Lineage (NCBI taxonomy): Eukaryota > Metazoa > Chordata > Amphibia > Anura > Bufonidae > Bufo > Bufo gargarizans. The sequence continues at coordinate 5,133,214 of NC_058081.1, read as the reverse complement.
TCAACAGAAGACATTCAGAAGCTACAGAAGAACCAAAGAAAAACAATTGTGTGATACATTGTGAAATTGACATGGAGGAGCCATTGTTCAGAAACATATGAAGCATATTCGGCACAATAGATGAAGTGGTGATGATGTCTGAAGTGGTGAGTTGTGTTAGGAATAAATACATGGGGGACTGGAGGTTCTTGCTGTAGGCCACCAGAGTGATGACCATAAGGTTACCACAAATAGTTGTTAGAAAAGTTATGAAGAGAAAGAGAAAAAATACAATTCTGAAGCTATAGGGGCCTGGAAATCCCAGGAGAAGGATTGTGGTGGCATTGTTCATCTCCATTTCCTAGAAAAATAGTGTAAGACAGTAATAAGAAGTGCAATGATCACCAGAACAATCAACAGTGAGCTGCAGAGATAAAATAATAACCAAATCTGAAGAATCAGAGCTGACTTGAAGGGATGAGGAGTCTTTTTTCACTTTTTTGGGCTCTGAATAGGCACTGTGTTGTCGGTTGTCATAAGATATTCATCAGAAAACACCTCATACTTTCCAGGTCAATTTTAAGGACACCTAGAACTATACACCACGCCAAGGACCCCAAAGAAGAGCACCCCAAACATTAGCTTCTGCTATTCATGAGAATGACTCGTTTTACATAAGGAGTATCAAATGTCCATTATACCTGGCATGGTGATCTTGTGGGTACTGTTACTGGTACCAACAAGCTTGGGGATGAGACGACGACTGTTAGGCTACTTTCACACTAGTGTTTTCAATTCCACTATTGAGATCCGTCATAGGATGTCAACAGCAGATAAACCGCAAAAAACCCGCTAATGTGAAAGTAGCCTTAGACATAGCCCTGACCCTGTCATGAATGCTAAGAATGGAGGGAGCCACCGTTTTGATTGTGATTCGTGGTTCAGACAGCATTGGGACAGAGAATTGTATCCAAGACTGTACGATGTGCAGCAGAGTGCTTCAACCTCTTCACAAAGGTGATTGGGGGTGTTGGGAGTAGGACCCCCATTGATCAGATATTGATGAAAAATCTCAGAAAAATCCCTTTGAGTGTCAAGTTAACCTTTGTTCCATCTGTATGTAATTTTTTCCATAGACATTTAGCACACCTAGAGCACAGACAATGGTTCTGATGTACATGACAAGGTTGCTGCTCTTTGTGTCAGGAGATTCTAAACTTCTTCACCCAAAACATTTTTGAGGTGTTCTTTGTAGTGTTTGCCAGCTGGGTCAGAAAAGGAAAGGGAAGAGATCGGGCAGAACAAAGTGTGTATGAGTTGCCCAGTGCTGGTGGGTAGATCCTTGTGTGTGTGATAGGTAGGTGGGCGCTGCGAAGGACAAACATTTTTGATGGTAAAGAAAGCAGATTGTGGTCAGAGAGCAGAAGAGAAGAGTTAGTCAAGTCAGAAACTGAGACGTGCCCACAAAAGACAAGATCATGTGAGTTTCTGTCTTTATGTCGTGATAGGTCTAGTTTAACCCCTTTCCGCTGTCTATGTATCACAGAAGTTGGGTCGTTAAAGGAAATGTGTCACCAATTTTTTTTTTATGTATATTTTTTTTCTGCCAGTTAAAACCAGATAGTGACACAAACTTTTTTTTTTTTTTTACAATGTTTTTGTTTTCTGGTTGTAGATTTATTGATTCTATTTTCTGAACATGATTATGGGGGCGGCCATCTTGCTTGAGCTGTTCTTTACAGCATTTAGAAAGCAGTAATAAAATTGCTTTATGGCAGCCCCATGGGCCATAGACACAATGGTCAGGAGGGGACCTCATTGTCTACTATGGGAGAGTGTTTTAGGCATGCTCTGTGACCTGTGCAGAGGTCATTGTACAAGGTGAGAATAGAAAAGCTCTGACAATCACCTACTGTAAATGGTGCATCTTACCTTATCTATACACAGAGGTGATATCCTTACAGGCAGGATTAAAATCACAGAGAAGGAAGTAACTGTAAAAACGAGCAACAGCACACTGTATCTCCAGCAACCATCAGTGAAAAATTAACAGTCCGTCAGTGTGCTTCCATCTTTTTTCACTGACCCATTGACTTGAATGGACTAGTCCTGCATGAAAAACAGATGGAGATAGAACATGCTGTGATTTTTATTTTCTCTGAACACAGGGATTTTGCTAGGCTAAAATATTCAGGGCCTGGGCCCCTGATGTTTTGTCCCAGGCCCCGAATGTCCTGCCTGCTAGATACGACTGTATTGCCATCCTCAGGACCGCAATACAATTGACTCTAATGCACTGGAAGAGCTGAAGGACCTGTGATGACATCACAGTCCATATGATTAGGTCTATATGCAGTAGCTGAAAAGGACCTGCGATGATGTCACCATCATGTGACCAGTGCAGGAGGGGACGGCTCAGCAGTGAAGAGAAGTCCTGGGAAGAAGCTGTGGTGAGGTCTGCTACATGAGGAGAGGTAAGTGAAGATTGCTCAGTGTGAGAAGCAGAGCAAGTTTGGAGTTGTAGTTATTTAACTGGGACTGTATGTTAGGGCTGAAGGGAGAGAAGTCATTTACATTGGACAGTGGGGTAGAGTGATGTTATTTACATGGGACTGAAAGTTGAGGGGGTGATGGTATTTACATGGGAATGCATGTTGGAGGTGGCTGGGGCAGGGTGATGTTATTTACATAGGACTATATGTTGGCGGCTGTGGGAAGGAGTGATATTATTTACATGGGAGTGAATGTTGAGGGGTAATGTTATTTACATGGCACTGCATGTTGGAGGAGGTTTGGAGGGGTGATTTTATTTACATGGGACTGTATGTTGAAGGCGGCTGGGTAGGGGGTGATGTTCTTGACATGGGACTGTATGTTGAAGGCGGCTGGAGAGGGGGTGATGTTATTTACATGGGACTGTATTTTGGAGGGGGCTGTAGATAGAGAGGGATGGTATTTACATGGGACTCTATGGCGGAGGGAGGGAAATAATGTTATTTACATGGGACTGTATGGTGGAGGGGCTGAGGGGCGAAGAAATATAACTACAGGGGGAACTGCAGGGGGCATTATAAAAACTGGGGGTGCTTCATGGTGAGCATTATAACAGTAGGGGGCAATATAAATACTGGAGGCGCTTCAGGGCGAGCATTATAACAGTAGGGGGCAATATAAAAACTGGAGGCGCTTCAGGGCGAGCATTATAACAGTAGGGGGCAATATAAAAACTGGGGGCACTGTAGAGGCATTATAACAGTAGGGGGCAATATAAATACTGGGGCATTTCAGGGTGAGCATTATAACAGTAGTAAAAAATGCATATATCACATGTAAAAGCTGCAAGCTTTTCTGAGGACAAAAAAATGCCCAAAAAAACATGAAAAAAATGCAAAAAAAGACAAATACAAAGAGAAAAGTGTGTGAATCCAGTCTTACAGAGTTAACATCAAATCAATTGAAAAGATAGGGAAACAGATTTATATACTGTAATGTCAATTAAGACTTGAAAATTGTTCAAACGAAGGAACTTATTTGACTATGTACCTACCTGTCTATAGAAAAAACTGATGGATGTCACAGGACAGTCCAACAACATGAAACCTCGGGCAAATTCACATACAGCAGTTTTTATGCAGATCATTCTGCAACATAGAATCACTTTATCTGAATGAGCTGTTTTGGTGGCACGGAGATTTAGATTATTGTAATTTGGGAGAGAGGTGGGAAAAAAAAACAGCAATACTGCCACTGAGTTTTTATGCTAGAAATTTGACGCCGTTCATTTTTTGGTATAAATAACACAATATCTTTATTCTCCGGGTCAGTACAATTACAGCGATACCAAATACATAGTTTTTTTACTACTTTTCTGCAATAAAAAAGAAAATCTTTTTGCATTGCCGCTTCCCAAGACCCATAACTTTTTTTTTTTTCTTTCTATGGAGTAGTTTGAGGGCTTGATTTTTGTGGGACGACTTGTAGTTTTCATTGGTATAATTTTGGGGTACATTTTGCTTTTTGAGCCAGCCTTTACATGTAGGGAGCAAACAGCCCGGATCGGCACTTCTGCAGGAGCGTTGCTCTCATGTGATAACCGAGCCACCTTTCTTCGCTGCATGGAGGACCCGTGCAGCGCTTAGACCAAGCCGCCGTGAAAAGGCGGTGGCCCAGCCTAAGGCCCCTTTGTGACCATCTTAAAAAGGGGTATTGGTGGTCACTAAGGAGTTAAGGGCTCATGCACATGACCATATCTATTTTGTGGTCTGCAAAACACAGATCTGCAAAAAAAAAAAGGATGACATCCATGTGACATCCATGTGATATTAGTTTTTTTGAGGATCCATTGAAATGAATGGTTCCGCATACGGGCTGCAAAAAAAAAAAAAAAACGGACATGGACAAAAAATGCATTTGTGTGCATGAGCCCTAATGCTTCACCTCCACAGTTAAGCTTCACCTCCAGTGCAGGAGCAGCACCTGGAAGAATTTAATGTCATGTTTTTCTCCACAAAAGATATTTTTGTCCTGCTCTCCTCAGCCCCTACCTAGTGCTGTCAGCAATTTAGCATAGTGAAAATTGCTGTAAGACTCCTCTTAGCCCTTTCCAGATGCAGCCATTTTTCTTTTTCCTTTTTTTTTTCTCTCTCTGCTTTTCAAGATTCATAACTTTAGTTTTCTATTGCAAGAAAATTCAGACTAGCACATTCAAAGTCAAAGGTGCACATCATAGTAACATATTTAATATGGTTGAAAAAAGACATAAGTCCAAGTTCAACCAAGGCATAGGTGGGGACGCGAATCCCAGAAGGAAATGGGACTCCGATTTCTACACTTTTTAGCATTAATGTCTTTACTTTCAAGAATTCATCTAAACCTTTTTAAAACCATCCACTGTTCCTGCTGTGACCACGTCCTGAGGTCTCTATTCCACAGATTCACAGTTCTTACAGTAAAGAAGCTTTGACGCTTCTGGAGACAGAACTTTTTCTTCTCCAGTCGGAGGCAGCGCCCCCTTGTCTTTTCAGGGCATTTTACATGGAACTGTTTTTCTCAGTATTTTTTGTATATGTTAATCATGTCCCCCCTTAGACATCTCTTCTCAAGACTAGGGATGAGCGAACTCGAACTGTATAGTTCGGGTTCGTACCGAATTTTGGGGTGTCCGTGACACGGACCCAAACCCGGACATTTTCGTAAAAGTCCGGGTTCGGTGTTCGTCGCTTTCTTGGCGCTTTTGTGACGCTTTCTTGACGCTTTTTGAAAGGCTGCAAAGCAGCCAATCAACAAGCGTCATACTACTTGCCCCAAGAGGCCGTCACAGCCATGCCTACTATTGGCATGGCTGTGATTGGCCAGAGCACCATGTGACCCAGCCTCTATTTAAGCTGGAGTCACATAGCGCCGCCCGTCACTCTGCTCTGATTAGTGTAGGGAGAGGTTGCGGCTGCGACAGTAGGGCGAGATTAGGCAGATTAACTCCTCCAAAGGACTTGATTAATCGATCGATCTGCAGCTGTGCATCATTGAGCTGCTGAAATTCAATTGCTCACTGTTTTCAGGCTGCACAGACCGTTTGTCAGTCACTTTTTTCTGGGGTGATCGGCGGCCATTTTGTGTCTTGTGCGGTGCTGCGACCAAGTGCATCCAAGCTGCGACCAAGTGCATTTAACCCTCAATGGTGTGGTTGTTTTTTGGCTAAAGCCTACATCAGGGTGAAGCTATCACACCAAGTGCATTTAACCAGCAATAGTCTGTTTATTTTTTGGCCATATACTACATCAGGGGCAAGCTGCGCCCGTCACCAAGTGCATTTAACCCTCAATGGTGTGGTTGGTCAAGCTGTCACACCAAGTGCATTTAACCAGCAATAGTGTGGTTATTTTTTGGCCATATCCCAGTCTAATTCTGTTAGTAAATCCATACCGGTCACCCAGCGCCTAAATACTAGGCCTCAAATTTATATCCCGCTGAATTTGAATACAATACATTGGGCCAAATAATATTTTTGTTGTTGTGGTGAACGATAACAATGAGGAAAACATCTAGTAAGGGACGCGGACGTGGACATGGTCATGGTGGTGTTAGTGGACCCTCTGGTGCTGGGAGAGGACGTGGCCGTTCTGCCACATCCACACGTCCTAGTGTACCAACTACCTCAGGTCCCAGTAGCTGCCAGAATTTACAGCGATATATGGTGGGGCCCAATGCCGTTCTAAGGATGGTAAGGCCTGAGCAGGTACAGGCATTAGTCAATTGGGTGGCCGACAGTGGATCCAGCACGTTCACATTATCTCCCACCCAGTCTTCTGCAGAAAGCGCACAGATGGCGCCTGAAAACCAACCCCATCAGTCTCTCACATCACCCCCATGCATACCAGGGAAACTGTCTCAGCCTCAAGTTATGCAGCAGTCTCTTATGCTGTTTGAAGACTCCGCTGGCAGGGTTTCCCAAGGGCATCCACCCAGCCCTTCCCCAGCGGTGAAAGACATAGAATGCACTGACGCACAACCACTTATGTTTCCTGATGATGAGGACATGGGAATACCACCTCAGCATGTCTCTGATGATGATGAAACACAGGTGCCAACTGCTGCGTCTTTCTGCAGTGTGCAGACTGAACAGGAGGTCAGGGATCAAGACTGGGTGGAAGACGATGCAGGGGACGATGAGGTCCTAGACCCCACATGGAATGAAGGTCGTGCCACTGACTTTAACAGATCGGAGGAAGAGGCAGTGGTGAGACTGAGCCAACAGCGTAGCAAAAGAGGGAGCAGTGGGCAAAAGCAGAACACCCGCCGCCAAGAGACTCCGCCTGCTACTGACAGCCGCCATCTGGGACCGAGCACCCCAAAGGCAGCTTCAAGGAGTTCCCTGGCATGGCACTTCTTCAAACAATGTGCTGACGACAAGACCCGAGTGGTTTGCACGCTGTGCCATCAGAGCCTGAAGCGAGGCATTAACGTTCTGAACCTGAGCACAACCTGCATGACCAGGCACCTGCATGCAAAGCATGAACTGCAGTGGAGTAAACACCTTAAAACCAAGGAAGTCACTCAGGCTCCCCCTGCTCCCTCTTCTGCTGCTGCCGCCTCGGCCTCTTCTGCTGCTGCCGCCTCGGCCTCTTCCTCTGCCTCTGGAGGAACGTTGGCACCTGCTGCCCAGCAAACAGGGGATGTACCACCAACACCACGACCACCTCTGTCACCAAGCGTCTCAACCATGTCACACGACAGCGTTCAGCTCTCCATCTCACAAACATTTGAGAGAAAGCGTAAATTCCCACCTAGCCACCCTCGATCCCTGGCCCTGAATGCCAGCATTTCTAAACTACTGGCCTATAAAATGCTGTCATTTAGGCTGGTGGACACAGACAGCTTCAAACAGCTCATGTCGCTTGCTGTCCCACAGTATGTTGTTCCCAGCCGCCACTACTTCTCCAAGAGAGCCGTGCCTTCCCTGCACAACCAAGTATCCGATAAAATCAAGTGTGCACTGCGCAACGCCATCTGTAGCGAGAGCTGTTTAGCGCACGTCCTTCCGTCGCCAAGGATCGCAGGGCAACATTCTTTGCCTCCTGTTGCCACCTCCTCCTTCTCGGCTTCCTCCTCCTCTTCTTCCACCTGCTCATCCAGTCAGCCACACACCTTCACCACCAACTTCAGCACAGCCCGGGGTAAACGTCAGCAGGCCATTCTGAAACTCATATGTTTGGGGGACAGGCCCCACACCGCACAGGAGTTGTGGCGGGGTATAGAACAACAGACCGACGAGTGGTTGCTGCCGGTGAGCCTCAAGCCCGGCCTGGTGGTGTGTGATAATGGGCGAAATCTCATTGCAGCTCTGGGACTAGCCAATTTGACGCACATCCCTTGCTTGGCGCATGTGCTGAATTTGGTGGTGCAGAAGTTCATTCACAACTACCCCGACATGTCAGAGCTGCTGCATAAAGTGCGGGCCGTCTGTTCGCGCTTCCGGCGTTCACATCCTGCTGCTGCTCGCCTGTCTGCGCTACAGCGTAACTTCGGTCTTCCCGCTCACCGCCTCATATGCGACGTGCCCACCAGGTGGAACTCCACCTTGCACATGCTGGACAGACTGTGCGAGCAGCAGCAGGCCATAGTGGAGTTTCAGCTGCAGCACGCACGGGTCAGTCGCACTACAGAACAGCACCACTTCACCACCAATGACTGGGCCTCCATGCGAGACCTGTGTGCCCTGTTGCACTGTTTCGAGTACTCCACCAACATGGCCAGTGGCGATGACGCCGTTATCAGCGTTACAATACCACTTCTATGTCTCCTTGAGAAAACACTTAGGGCGATGATGGAAGAGGAGGTGGCCCAGGAGGAGGAGGAGGAGGAGGAAGAGGGGTCATTTTTAGCACTTTCAGGCCAGTCTATTCGAAGTGACTCAGAGGGAGGTTTTTGGCAACAGCAGAGGCCAGGTACAAATGTGGCCAGCCAGGGCCCACTACTGGAGGACGGGGAGGACTAGGATCAGGAGGAGGTGGAGGAGGATGAGGATGAAGCATGGTCACAGCGGGGTGGCACCCAACGCAGCTCGGGTCCATCACTGGTGCGTGGCTGGGGGGAAAGGCAGGACGATGACGATACGCCTCCCACAGCGGACAGCTTGTCCTTACCCCTGGGCAGCCTGGCACACATGAGCGACTACATGCTGCAGTGCCTGCGCAACGACAGCAGAGTTGCCCACATTTTAACCTGTGCGGACTACTGGGTTGCCACCCTGCTGGATCCACGCTACAAAGACAATGTGCCCACCTTACTTCCTGCACTGGAGCGTGATAGGAAGATGCGCGAGTACAAGCGCACGTTGGTAGACGCGCTACTGAGAGCATTCCCAAATGTCACAGGGGAACAAGTGGAAGCCCAAGGCCAAGGCAGAGGAGGAGCAAGAGGTCGCCAAGGCAGCTGTGTCACGGCCAGCTCCTCTGAGGGCAGGGTTAGCATGGCAGAGATGTGGAAAAGTTTTGTCAACACGCCACAGCTAACTGCACCACCACCTGATACGCAACGTGTTAGCAGGAGGCAACATTTCACTAACATGGTGGAACAGTACGTGTGCACACCCCTCCACGTACTGACTGATGGTTCGGCCCCATTCAACTTCTGGGTCTCTAAATTGTCCACGTGGCCAGAGCTAGCCTTTTATGCCTTGAAGGTGCTGGCCTGCCCGGCGGCCAGCGTTTTGTCTGAACGTGTATTCAGCACGGCAGGGGGCGTCATTACAGACAAACGCAGCCGCCTGTCTACAGCCAATGTGGACAAGCTGACGTTCATAAAAATGAACCAGGCATGGATCCCTCAGGACTTGTCCGTACCTTGTGCTGAATAGACATTAACTACCTCCCCTTAACCATATATTATTGGACTCCAGGGCACTTCCTCATTCAATCCTATTTTTATTTTCATTTTACCATTATATTGCGAGGCTACCCAAAGTTGAATGAACCTCTCCTCTGTCTGGGTGCCGGGGCCTAAATATATGCCAATGGACTGTTCCAATGTTGGGTGACGTGAAGCCTGATTCTCTGCTATGACATGCAGACTAATTCTCTGCTGGCATGAAGCCAGATTCTCTGTTACGGGACCTCTCTCCTCTGCCTGGGTGCTGGGTCTAAATATATGCCAATGGACTGTTGCACTGGTGGCTGACGTGAAGCCTGATTGTCTGTTACGGGACCTCTCTCCTCTGCCTGAGTGCTGGGCCTAAATATCTGACAATGGACTGTTGCATTGGTGGCTGACGTGAAGCCTGATTCTCTGCTATGATATGAAGACTGATTCTCTGCTGACATCAGTGGCGTAGCGTGGGTTGCCAGCACCCGGGGCAAGCCAAAAATTGCGCCCCCCCGCGCCTACCCCAGGCACGCCACTTTTAACAGATACTGTAGTAGATCACTAGCAGTCCTATGTTACACCTCAGATAACACAGAGATAACTCTCTGAGTACAGATAATGTAGTAGATGGGTGTGAGGCCCCAGAATTCTGAACACGTACAGTGTGACCTGAAGTCTGGGGCCAGAATGCGGCAGTATGGGCCAAATTCTCAATCTTCTCCCCCAACCCTACCATGAAACAGATATGTGGATGGACATTATTATTACAGTAGAATACCGCACCATACCTGTTACATCCAGTGACGTCTCCTGTGATGTAGACTCTCCTCGACGTCTTCATTCAGAGATAAGACCACCATGATAACTTCTTTCAGCCGCTTCTCGTCTCTGCAGAGTTTCACCGAAAATTTTTTAGGTTCCTCACTTTACTATCATGCTCTCCTTCCTTCAACACTGTCATCCTGCTGCCCCCCAATACTGAGCTAGAGCCAGACAGATAGCTTTCATTCCCCCTGTATATTATAATGGCCCCCTCTTTATTATTAATGTACTGGCCCCCTCTTTAATAACAAAGAGGGGGCCATTATATTAGCAAAGAGGGGGTCATTACATTAATAATAAAGATGGGGTCATTATATTAATAATGAAGAGGGGGTCATTACATTCATAATAAAGAGGGGGTCATTACATTCATAACAAAGATGGGGTCATTATATTAATAATGAAGAGGGGGCCATTACATTAATAATAAAGAGGGGGTCATTACATTCATAACAAAGATGGGGTCATTATATTAATAATGAAGAGGGGGCCATTACATTAATAATAAAGAGGGGGCCATTACATTAATAATAAAGAGGGGCCATTACATTAATAATAAAGAGGGGGCCATTACATTAATAATAAAGAGGGGGTCATTACATTAATAATAAAGAGGGGCCAATACATTAATAATAAAGAGGGGCCATTACATTAATAATGAAGAGGGGGTCATTACATTAATAATAAAGAGGGGGCCAATACATTAATAATAAAGAGGGGCCATTACATTAATAATGAAGAGGGGGTCATTATATTAATAATAAAGAGGGGCCATTACATTAATAATAAAGAGGGGGCCATTATATTAATAATAAAGAGGGGGTCATTACATTAATAATAAAGAGGGGTCATTACATTAATAATAAAGAGGGGGCCATTATATTAATAATAAAGAGGGGGCCATTATATTAATAATGAAGAGGGGGTCATTACATTAATAATAATAATGTACTGGCCCCCTCTTTATTATTAATATAATGGCCCCCTTTTTATTAATAATGTACTGGCCCCCTCTTTATTATTAATATAATGGCCCCCTTTTTATTAATAATGTACTGGCCCCCTCTTTATTATTAATATAATGGCCCCCTTTTTATTATTAATGTACTGGCCCCCCTCTTTATTATTAATATAATGGCCCCCTTTTTATTATTAATGTACTGGCCCCCCTCTTTGCTAATATAATGTCCCCCTCTTTGTTATTAATGTACTGGCCCCCTCTTTGCTAATGTAATGTCCCCCTCTTTGTTATTAATGTAATGGCCCCTCTGTTATTAATGTACTGGCCCCCTCTTTGCTAATGTAATGTCCCCCTCTTTGTTATTAATGTAATGGCCCCTCTGTTATTAATGTACTGGCCCCCCTCTTTGCTAATATAATCGCCCCTTTCTGCTCCAGTCCTCTCCTCTCCTCTCCCACCCCCCATACTGCCGCCAGAGCCTCTGCAATTAGGTAAGTTAACATTAAAAAAAATACTTACCTATCTCCATCCCCGCTTGTTCCCGCCGCAGGCGGTCACGAACGCCTCACTGTGCCTTCCTGCGCCGCGTCATCGCGTCATCTCGCGAGACCCGACGCAGGAGGTCACAGTGAGGTTATCGTGACCGAGTCCTGCGTCGCTCGCCTCTACTGCCTTATAGGCTTCAGGCCTAGTGGCCTGAAGCCTATGGGGCATAACGGAGGGGACGGGAGCCATAGGCTCCCGTAGCCCTCATTGAAATTTCGGATGCCTGGCGCCCCCTGCAATTTGGCGCCCGGGGCAACGGCCCCTCCGGCCCCCCCCACGCTACGCCCCTGGCTGACATGAAGCCAGATTGTCTGTTACGGGACCTCTCTTTTCTGCCTGGGTGCTGGGCCTAAATATCTGACAATGGACTGTTGCATTGGTGGCTGACGTGAAGCCTGATTCTCTGCTATGACATGCAGACTGATTCTGTGCTGACATGAAGCCAGATTGTCTGTTACGGGACCTCTCTCCTCTGCCTAGGTGCTGGGCCTAAATTTATGAAAATCGACTCTTACAGTGGTGGGTGACGTGAAGCCTGATTCTCTGCTATGACATGAAGACTGATTCTCTGCTGACATGAAGCCAGATTGGCTGTTACAGGACCTCTCTCCTCTGCCTGGGTGCTGGGCCTAAATTTATGAAAATGGACTCTTACAGTGGTGGGTGACGTGAAGCCTGATTCTCTGCTATGACATGAAGACTGATTCTCTGCTGACATGAAGCCAGATTGTCTGTTACGGGACCTCTCTCCTCTGCCTGGGTGCTGGGCCTAAATTTATGACAATGGACTGTTGCAGTGGTGGGTGACAAGAAGCCTGATTCTCTGCTATGACATGAAGACTGATTCTCTGCTGACATGAAGCCAGATTCTCTGTTACGGGACCTCTCTCCTCTGCCTGGGTGCTGGGCCTAAATATATGCCAATGGACTGTTGCACTGGTGGCTGACGTGAAGCCTGATTTTCTGTTACGGGACCTCTCTCCTCTGCCTGGGTGCTGGGCCTAAATATCTGACAATGGACTGTTGCATTGGTGGCTGACGTGAAGCCTGATTCTCTGCTATGATATGAAGACTGATTCTCTGCTGACATGAAGCCAGATTGTCTGTTACGGGACCTCTCTCCTCTGCCTGGGTGCTGGGCCTAAATATCTGACAATGGACTGTTGCATTGGTGGCTGACGTGAAGCCTGATTCTCTGCTATGATATGAAGACTGATTCTCTGCTGACATGAAGCCAGATTGTCTGTTACGGGACCTCTCTCCTCTGCCTGGGTGCTGGGCCTAAATATCTGACAATGGACTGTTGCATTGGTGGCTGACGTGAAGCCTGATTCTCTGCTATGACATGCAGACTGATTCTGTGCTGACATGAAGCCAGATTGTCTGTTACGGGACCTCTCTCCTCTGCCTGGGTGCTGGGCCTAAATTTATGAAAATGGACTCTTACAGTGGTGGGTGACGTGAAGCCTGATTCTCTGCTATGACATGAAGACTGATTCTCTGCTGACATGAAGCCAGATTGGCTGTTACAGGACCTCTCTCCTCTGCCTGGGTGCTGGGCCTAAATTTATGAAAATGGACTCTTACAGTGGTGGGTGACGTGAAGCCTGATTCTCTGCTATGACATGAAGACTGATTCTCTGCTGACATGAAGCCAGATTGTCTGTTACGGGACCTCTCTCCTCTGCCTGGGTGCTGGGCCTAAATTTATGACAATGGACTGTTGCAGTGGTGGGTGACAAGAAGCCTGATTCTCTGCTATGACATGAAGACTGATTCTCTGCTGACATGAAGCCAGATTGTCTGTTACGGGACCTCTCTCCTCTGCCTGGGTGCTGGGCCTAAATTTATGAAAATGGACTCTTACAGTGGTGGGTGACAAGAAGCCTGATTCTCTGCTATGACATGAAGACTGATTCTCTGCTGACATGAAGCCAGATTGTCTGTTACGGGACCTCTCTCCTCTGCCTGGGTGCTGGGCCTAAATTTATGAAAATGGACTCTTACAGTGGTGGGTGAAGTGAAGCCTGATTCTCTGCTATGACATGAAGATTGATTCTCTGCTGACATGAAGCCAGATTGTCTGTTACGGGACCTCTCTCCTCTGCCTGGGTGCCGGGGCCTAAATATCTGAGAATGGACTGTTCCAGTGGTGGGTGACGGGAAGCCAGATTCTCTGCTATGGGACCTCTCTCCAATTGATTTTGGTTAATTTTTATTTTAATTCATTTCCCTATCCACATTTGTTTCCAGGGGATTTATCTACATGTTGCTGCCTTTTGCAGCCCTCTAGCCCTTTCCTGGGCTGTTTTACAGCCGTTTTAGTGCCGAAAAGTTCGGGTCCCCATTGACTTCAATGGGGTTCGGGTTCGGGACGAAGTTCGGATCGGGTTCGGATCCCGAACCCGAACATTTTCGGGAAGTTCGGCCGAACTTCTCGAACCCGAACATCCAGGTGTTCGCTCAACTCTAATCTAAACCTTTTTAAAATCATCCACTGTTCCTGCTGTGACCACGTCCTGAGGAAGTCTATTCCACAGATTCACAGTTCTTACAGTAAAGAAGCTTTGACGCTTCTGGAGGCTGAACTTTTTCTTCTCCAGTCGGAGGCAGCGCCCCCTTGTCTTTTCAGGGCATTTTACATGGAACTGTTTTTCTCAGTATTTTTTGTATATGTTAATCATGTCCCCCTTAGACATCTCTTCTCAAGACTAAATAAATGTAATTATTTTAATCTTTCTTCATACCTCAGACCCTCCAGGCCCCTTATCAGTTTAGTTGCTCTCCTCTGTACTTTTTCCAGCTGCAGGGCGTCCTTTCTATGGACTGGTGCCCAGAACTGAACTGCATATTCCAGATGAGGCTGCACCAGCGCTTTGTAAAGTGGTAGTATTACATCCCTGCCCAGTGAGTCCATGCCTCGTTTAATGCATGACAATATCCTGGTGGCCTTAGAAGCAGCTGATTGACATTGCATGCTATTATTTAATCTACCATCTACAAGGGCTAATGCACACAAATATTTTTTTGCTAAGCATCTGAGCCATATTTTTGCGGGTAAATATAGTTTTAATAAATTATAGTTCTATACTTTAAAGAAAATTCCTTCTACAGACCTGTGTAAGGGCCCTTTTTTGCATGGAGAATTTTATCAACACCATTGTGGGGAATGTTTGAATTTTTTTAACTTTTTATAAAAAAAAATTGGGGGAAGGTAAAATAACTAAGAAAAAAAAGGCAATTTAGCCATTTTAATCTTTTTTTCTGTTATAGTGTTCACCATATAGGATAATTAAAAAATTCTGACATTTTTGTGCTCGGCAATATGAATGATATTTATTTATATTATTTTTATTTTTATATGTACAATTGAAAAAGGGGTGATATTAATTTTTTAGCAACCCCTAGGGCATTTGAACATGCTATCATTACGCATTGAGCAGATATTAACTTTACTATGGCAGTCCTGGGAGTCTTCTCAAGTGGCTCATGTTGGAGGATGAATTTGGTGCATGGCTAACTTTGAATCAACTATTGTTTGACTTCATTTGCAGCAGAATTTTAGGCTAGAGATAGAAAATATTAAATCTTAGGCCATGCCTCCTTTCCCACTAAACTGTACCAGGTCCCCTTAGTAGGCTAGGTGCAGAGAATTCCTTTAAAACTGGAATACTAGGTCAATCCACAACTTCTCCACCTTCAAACATGCCTTAAAAACACATCTTTTCAGGCAGGCTTATCAAGCTACCTAAAATGATTTTTCCAAGACTAAACCTTCCCCCACCAACTCCTCGGGCTAAACTCTATCCTCTAGTAGGCCAAACCCGAAGCAGATCGGCCGGCACCACTCCTGTCTGTTCAATAATGGCTCAAATCCTAATTATCACAATTAACTACCTTATGTGTCACCCCCAATTCCTCATAGATTGTAAGCTCTTGCGAGCAGGGCCCTGACTCCTAGTGTTTCAGTTGCATATTATCCAGTCATTTTTGTTTTGTATATGAACCCTATGAACTTGTAAAGCGCTGCGGAATATGGTGGTGCTATATAAATACATTTTATTATTATTATTATTATGAACCAATTTACTGTAGATAGAAATAGACCAATTTGTGCAAAATTTAGAAGTTTACCACAATTTATTTAGTAAATAAATGCTGAAAAATGTTGAATTCAACAAGAATGGTGTTATACGGTATGAAAAACAAACCAAAAAATTACAAATATAACTAAGAAACGTGATATACATTTTAAATAAAATTTAAGGGTAATCAATTTACTGTAATCAAATGGTTTAATAACGAATAAAATTTATACAAGAAGAAGCCTCTAAAATAGTATGCAAAGTTAATATAATTCCTCCTGTAAAAACAAGAGTTCACACATGAAAACAGCAATAAAAAAGTTCCAAAAATTGATTTCTTGCATCATTCTTGATACCAAAACTGGTTATTTGACCCAATAGCTGTATAAGTGATAACTACTATATCAGTGCAGGTCTGCCAATAGAATCCTCTAACCCAATGCTTGAAAGCTGAACCCCAGTCCCTCGTCCTTTCCAGTAGCATGAAGGATGCAAGGAAGATATTGAATTGAGTGAAAGTCAAGCAAAAAGACTTATAGAACTGAATGAACCAGACAAGCACAGGCTTCGATGGGAGCAGTATCATGCATTGTTGACCACCATTCAAACTTTTTATTATCTCATTTAAAAATTTGTTCTCCAAAACATTATTCAGCTATCCAGTGGTTTTGATGCAGTTATTTTGTCCCCAAAGCCAGAAGTGGATCCAAAAGAAAGCCAAAGTAAAAGGAAGGACTCACATTACTTCCAGTTGTATCCATTCTTGTGTTTTTGTTTAAAAAAATGTCATCAAAAACTGCAAGTGAGAACCAAGTCTTATACTCAGGGGTGGGCTGGGACGGGGGGCAGGGAGGCAATTACGCCCCAGGCTGCCCTAAAGTATGTTAAAAACGGCCGCCCGCTGAGCACCAGAGGACCAGGAAACTGTGAAATGACTTGCTCACCGCCGTTCTGTTCCTGGTATCTTCTCTCTGGGCTCCCGACAAGTTGTTAAGGAGTAGGACCTTTCCCACTCAGCCAATCAGTGGCTGCAGCTGTGTCACGTGTCAGGCCAGTGATTTCCTGCTGAGCCAATCACTGGCCTGACACATGACACAGCGGTGGCCACTGACTGGTCCTCAACAACTTGTCCGGAGCCCAGAGAGAAGATACTAGGACCACACAGAGGACTGTGTCACTGTGTGCCAATAATTGTTTAAGGGGGCACTATCTGTGTGGTAGTAGTATTTCCAGGGGGACTGTTTCTGCAGTATAGTATTGGGGGCACAGTGGGCACAGTATTGGGGCACTATCAGTGTGGTAGTAGTATTTCCAGGGGGACTGTCTCTGCAGTATAGTATTGGGGGTGTCAGGAAAGGGTGTTCAGAAGATGTGAATATGATGGAAATGTGGGAAACTAATGTCTGTTTGTCAATCTCTGCAGAGACGGGAGATGGCTGAAAAATCATCATGGCGGTCTGGTCTGAATGGAGAAGATAAAGAAAGAGAACATCTACAACAAAGGTGACATCACTATATGTAAGAGGTAGGGGGCGCTATGTAGGAGAGGAGATGCTCCGGCTCCTCCCCCTGCCATTTGCAGAAGGAGGATTCAGAGCTGGGTGAGGACGATGAAATGGTGGGGGGAACCACAGGCCTTGAGCAGGATCTGGGGATGGAGGAGAGCGGAGGAGCTTCCTGGCTGAAGCCTGCTGTTTATTGTATAATGTGAAGCAGGCAGTGCAGCCAGGACAGGCCTCCCCTCTCCGTATGATGTGTAGAGACCGGCCGCAACTATAGAATGTCAGCTGTACAGTGTTTGTTGGGAGTGGCCTATTATATGTAGGAGGGGCTTTTAATTATGGGCGGGGCTAAAAATGGGCCACTTGACTGGACTAAGCCTGCCAGCCCTCCCCTGCTTATCCTGCAAATATATATATATATATATATATATATATATATATATATATATATACCCACACACACACACACACACAGATGCAGCCAAGCTAAATTTGATGGTTAACTTGTTCAGTAAAAACTGGCAAGAAAATGTTACCTGACTTTTTAATGAATTTCAATTTTGTCACAAGATATCCGAGATGACAATGTGTCATGTGTCATCAGAGCAAATTGTAGCTTGGCTACATCTTTATATAAATATATATATAGTAACATAGTTTATAAGACTGAAAAAGACATCTGTCCATCCAGTTCAGCCTGTTATCCTGCAAGTTGATCCAGAGGAAGGCAAAAAAAAATAAAAAAATCCTGTGAGGTAGAGGCCAAAAAAATATTCCTTCCTGACTCCAATCAGGCAATCAGAATAACTCCACGGATCGACTTTCTTACAGCAATTTATAGGACACATTTAGTTTGTCAAGCTCTGGGGGCATTTGTTATTGTTCCATATATGTGGCTCAATGTTTCTCACCGTAAATAATATAAAACCCAACACTATCAATATCAGAACAGGAATTTAGAAATGAACAAAGAAAAATGAGAGAGAAATTGAGGAAGGAGAAAATGGGAAAGAAAGTGAAAAACAGACTGTAAAAAGGTAAAAACTGGTACAGAGAATAAAGGAGTGAGAAAGAGTAAGAAAAGGGAAGATAGGAAAAGTGAGAGTAAAGGAGAGAGAAAGGAAAGGGAAAGAAAAAGTCAAACAGAGAAAGATAAAAGAGAGAGAGAAGAGAGAGAAAAAAGAGAAAAATAAAAAAGGGAAGAAAAATATTCAAATGAGAGAGAGACAGAAAGTGAAATGTGAAAGAAAGTTATCAGGGGTATCAGTTAACGCCAATAAATACAGAAAAGAACAATCAAATAGAATATATAGATTTACCAGTGGAGAGGAAAAAAAGGGACTGACAAAAAAAAAGTATGGAATTTTGATGGAGGTAAAAAAAGAAAGGATCATAATATCAGCTAGAGGAAATTGGGAAAAGGATCTTTTATCTCTGTCGGAAGATAAGTGGGTTGATGCCCTTAGAAGTTATGTCGGGGTTTCAGAAAGGGCTTCACATAAAATTTCACAATTTTTTATTCTCCATAGATTACATCGTTCTCCCTGGTTGTTAAGGAAAATGGGGGTTAGAACCTCGGATAAGTGCCCAAAATGTAGGGCTGAGAGGGCGGATCTTATACATTGTTTTTGGAGATGCCCAAAATTGATCAGATATTGGAAGGAGATCGTAGAGATTATAGTATTATTCTTGGGTATCCAAGTTCCAGAGAATCCGGTGGTCTGTATACTGGGGGCTACCGCACATATTGGGTTAAATAGAGAGGTACAGTCGGTCTTGAATAAGGTATTGTTTCAGGCTAGACTTCTGATACTTCGAAAATGGATAAATAAAGATCCCCCCACAGTAGGACAGTGGCAGGAAGCTGTACACAATTTGATTAGACTGGAACAGGGCATGGAGAGATCGAGGGATAGACAGGAAAAACTAGATAAAATTTGGAAAAAATGGTTGAACCAGAGCCAAGTTGTTTGAATTTTTTTTTTTTTTTTTTATTTTTTTTTTTTTATTTTTTTTTTCTCTCTCTCTTCAGTGGGGTGGGTGGTATTCGGATAAAAAAAAATAAAAAATATATATATGTAGATGTTTAAATAAATGTAAAATGTTTTTGTAAAATGGACCCTTTGGACGGTCCATATGTGTACTTGTATTTGTTTTTTGTATATTGGAAAAGATAAATAAATATTTAAAAAAAAGAAATGTGAAAGAAAGAGAATGAAAAAAAGAGAGGGGAAAGAGAGAGAGAGAGAGAGAAAGAGAGAATGAAAAATAAAATAATACAGGAGAAATAAAAGAGAAGAGAGAGGAACAAAAAGAACAAAAATAGAAAGATGAAAGAGAGAGAAAAATAGATAAAAGATAAAAAAACAAGAGACTTGAAGAAAGTAAAAAAAAAATGAGAGAAAAGGAAAGGGAGAAAGAGAAAGGAGAGGAAAAAAACAAAACAAAAGTGATAGCGAGATAGAGAAAGAAAGAGAAAGGAAGAAAAAAGAGAGAGGAAGAAATCTGCCAATGATTATACTCACAGTTTCTGAATAATATGTCATGAAGTAGAGCTAAAACATAAAATTGGTGTAAGATAAGTCACGGTGGCCGATCTTCTGTCTCTTATATGCTGCTAGATGAAGCCCTGAAGATACAGGATCCTCTAAAGATTTTCATGTTAATCTCTCAGGTCATTAGGTCCATGGGGGGATGAAGATGTAACCACAATAATCATTAATAAAAATAATAAATAATCAATCAAAAGATGAATTACTTCAATGGAAATACTATGTGCAAACCGGATAAAGGGAACCTGGCACATTGCACATGGTGTCTAGCCTACAGGCATTATATACACATACACACACATATATATATATATATATATATATATATATATATATATATACAGAAATACACTCTGCATACATACATACAGATGATGAAGGGAGAAGAAATCATTTTTAAACTTAGCCGTATTTTTCGCCCTATAAGATGCCAATAAGACGCACCTAGGTTTTAGAGGGGGACAATAAGAAAAAAATATTTTTCATTACACCCGAGGTCAGACCACCAGTCAGACCCCCAATGTTAATCAGACCTAAGCTGACAGCCCCAATTAGACCCCCAATGTTAATAAGACCCCAATAAGACCTCAGATCAGATCCCAATGTGAATGACCCCCAATGAGACCTAAGATAAGAGCCCCAGTGCCTCATATCAGCCCCCAGTGTCTCATATCAGCCCCAGTGCCCCTCTTCAGCCCCCAGTGCCTTATATCAGCCCCCAGTGCCTCATATCAGCCCCCAGTGCCCCTCTTCAGCCCCCCCCAGCAGCCTCTCTCCAGCCCCAGTGCCTCATATCAGCCCCCAGTGCCTCATACCAGCTCCCCAGTGCCTTATATCAGCCCCCCAGTGCCCCTCGTCAGCACCCCAGTGTCCCTCTTCAGCCTCCCAGTGCCTCTATCAGCCTCCAGTGCCTCATTTCAGCCTCCGTGTCCCTCTTCAGCCCCCCAGTGCCCCTCTTCAGCCCCCCAGTGCCTCATATCAGCCCCCAGTGCCTCATATCAGCCCCTAGTGCCTCATATTAGCCCCCAATGCCCCTCTTCAGCCCCCCAGCAGCCTCTCTCCAGCCCCCATGCTTTATATCAGCCCCCAGTGCCTCATATCAGCCCCCAGTGCCTATAATCAGCCCCCCAGTGCCTCATATCAGCCTCCCAGTGCCTCATACTAGCCCCCCAGTGCCCCTATTCAGCCCCCCAGTGCCCCTATTCAGCCCCCCAGTGCCTCATATCAGCCCCCAGTGCCTTATATCAGCCCCCAGTGCCTCATATCAGCCCCCAGTGGCTCATATCAGCCCCCAGTGCCCCTCTTCAGCCCCCCAGCAGCCTCTCTACAGCCCCCATGCCTTATATTAGCCCCCAGTGCCTCATATCAGCCCCCAGTGCCTCTAATCAGCCCCCCAGTCCCTCATATCAGCCTCCCAGTGCCTCATACTAGCCCCCCAGTGCCCCTATTCAGCCCCCCAGTGTCCATCTTCAGCCCCCCAGTGCCTCATATCAGCCCCCCAGTGCCCCTCTTCAGCGCCCCAGCAGCCTCTCTTCAGCCCCCCAGTGCTTCACATCAGCCCCCGATGCCCATCTTCAGCCCCCCTTACCTCATATCAGCCCCCCAGTGCCTCATATCAGCCCCCCAGCAGCCTCTTTTCAGCCCCAGTGCCACTCTTCAGCCCCCAGTGCCTCCATCAGCCCCCAAATAAAATAAACAAAAACAAAACTTACCGTTCCGCGTGTGTGCACATTTCCGCAAGTCATCCACAGCTTCAGCTGGTCTGTCAATGCTGCAGCAGCTCTTGAAATTGCCAGCTCATCGGCTGTTGTGCCACATGAGCACGCGCTGGAATTCGACGTTCCACATGTTGGCCAGGCTTTGTGTGCAGCAGAGGGCAGTAGTGGAATACCAGCTGCAACATGGTCGTTGCCTTTCCAGTCAGCTCCCACTATTCACAAGCAAGGAGTGGGCATGGATGTCTGAACTTTGCGAGATTTTAAGAAACGTTGAGGAATCAACACAGATGGTGAGCGGTGATAACGCTATTATCTGCGTAACTATCCCACTTCTGTGTCTACTCAAACGCTCGCTGCTCACAATTAAGGACAACGCTTTGCATGTGGAAGAGGTGGAAATGGGGGAAGAAGATATTACACAGGGTGATAGCCAGACCACCCTCCATCTGTCTTCTCAGCGCGACTTGGATGATGAAAAGGAGGAGGAGCAGGAGATGTCTGCATCTGCTGCAGAGGGTAGTACCCATAAAAGTTTAATTCCATCTGTTCTGCATGGGTGGGCAGAAGAAGAGGATGAGGAGATTGAGAGTCATCCTACTGAAGACAACAGCGAAGTCTTGCCTGTTGGTACTCTGGCATAAATGGCTGACTTCATGTTAGGCTGCCTTTCCCACGACCAGTGCGTTATACACATTTTAGACAACATGGATTACATCTCATCTCTTATTCCTCTGGTGGAGAGGACGAGCAAAACGGTGCAATACCAGAAGGTCCTTGTTGAAAAATTGCTCCAAAAATTTCAATCTGACAACGCTGGCAGTAGAGTCTGTAGTTCCTTGGGCAACCGAGGAGGGGAGACAAGGGTAACACAGAGCAGTTCCAACAGAGGCAGGGCAACACTCTCCAAAGCCTGGGACAGTTTCATGACACCCTGCCAGCACCCTCACACTGATGCGCGGCCTACTGTCACAAGGAGGGAAACATTTTGGAAGATGGTGAAGGAGTACGTAGCAGACCGTGTCAGCATCCTCAATGATCCCTTAGTGCCTTACAACTACTGGGTGTCCAAGTTGGACACGTGGCACGAACTGGCGCTCTACGCCTTGGAGGTGCTGGCCTGCCTTGCCGCCAGCGTTTTGTCTGAGTGGGTATATAGTGCTGCTGGTGGCATCATAACAGATAAGCGTATCCGCCTGTCAACTGAAAATGCTGACAGGTTGACTCAGATAAAAATGAACAAGGCCTTGATTGACCAAGACTTCTCTACTCCACTAGAGGAAAGCTGATGAACATTAAGGCACTTTAAATGTGTTGTTTATAATGTACTGAATACACTGTTTTCCCATGCATCCCTTTCACCACAAAAACGGTAAATGGTTAAATCTTCCTTTTCTCATCCTCCTCCTCTTCCATATCAACATGCATATTTGTCGCATATAATGCCCTTGCACATAATGTTTTACAGGGTTAGCTCACCTGCAGGCTCTCACCTACAATCTTTTACAGGGTCAGCTCACCAGCAGTCCCTCGCTTATAATGTTTTAAAGGGTCAGCTCACCTACAGGCCCTCACCTACAATAATTTATAGGATCAGCTCACCAGCAGGCACTCACCTACAATCTTTTACAGGGTCAGCTCACCTGCAGGCCCTCACATATATTGTTTTACAGGGTCTAATCACCTGTTATACAGGAGAGGTACCACCGGCCATGTCACTGTCCGCAGCATCTACGGAAAAAGTACACTGTATGTCACAAATACAATTTTTATACGCACACGTTACACTGGAGATGTGGCACTGGTAATGTCACTGTAAGAAGCGGACACCGTCTATTGAAAAAGTACACTGTATATCACAAATAACGTTTTTCAGCACAAGTTACATTGCAGATGTGGTGCTGGTAACGTCACTGTCCTCAGCAGACACCGTCTATGGAAAAAGTACACTGGATGTCACAGATATTTTTTATATGTGCACAATTTACACAGGAGATTTGGTGCTGCTAAAGTCACTGTCTGCAGCGAACACCGTCTATGGAAATAGTACACTGGATGTCACTGATATTTTTAAGATGCACACAATTTACAAAGGAGATTTGGTGCTGCTAATGTCGGTCTTCAGCGGACACCGTCTACGGAAAAAATACACTGGATGCCACTGATATTTTTTAGATGCACACAATTTACAAAGGAGATTTGGTGCCGCTAATGTCTCTGTCCACAGCGGACACCGTCTACGGAAAAAATACACTGGATGCCACTGATATTTTTTAGATGCACACAATTTACACTGGAGATTTGGCGCAGCTAATGTCACTGTCCGCAGCGGACACCGTCTACGGAAAATGTACACTGGATTTCACTGATATTTTTTAGATGCGCACACTTTAAACAAGAGATGTGGCGCGGATAAATTTAACTGTCCGCAGGGGCCTATTACACGGTATTTAGAGCAGGATGCGCGAAAAATATACACTCACCTAAAGAATTATTAGGAACACCTGTTCTATTTCTCATTAATGCGATTATCTAGTCAACCAATCACATGGCAGTTGCTTCAATGCATGTAGGGTTGTTGTCCTGGTCAAGACAATCTCCTGAACTCCAAACTGAATGTCAGAATGGGAAAGAAAGGTGATTTAAGCAATTTTGAGCGTGGCATGGTTGTTGGTAGTGTTGATCACGAATATTCGAATTTCGAATTTTTATCGCGAATATAGGTACTTCGAAAATTCGCGAATATTTCGAATGTAGTTATATATATTCGTAATTTCGAATATTCACATTTTTTTTTCATTTTTTTTTATTCTATTTTTTTTTTTGATTCAGTACACATGACCCCTTCCTGCTTCTAGCTTGTGGGCCAATAAGAAGGCTGCAATATACATGACTTTAGGAGTAGTAGTGTTTGCGAATTTTTCTCTATATTCGTTTTTTTCGAATATTCGCTATATTGCTATATAGTCTTGTTTTAGAAATTACGAATATTCGAAAAAACAAAGTTATAGCAATATAGCGAATATTCGAAAAAAAACGAATATAGAGCAATTTAGCTAATATAGTGCTATAATCTTCTTTGTCTAATAGTTGTAAGTTGAAAAATTTGCATTAAAAAAATCGAATCCGAAAATTCGAATTATGAAAATTCGCATATTACACTATCATTACCTTGCCGATTTTTTTAGTAAAAAAAAATCGCGAATATTCAAATTTGCGAATATTCGCCGAATATTCTAAAAAAATATTCGTGAAATATCGCGAATTCGAATATGACCCCTGCCGCTCATCACTAGTTGTTGGTGCCAGACTGGCCGGTCAAAGTATTTCACAATCTGCTCAGTTACTGGGATTTTCACTCACAACCATTTCTAGAGTTTACAAAGAATGGTGTGAAAAGGGAAAAACATCCAGTATGCGGCAGTCCTGTGGGCGAAAATGCCTTGTTGATGCTAGAGGTCAGAGGAGAATGGGCGACTGATTCAAGCTGATAGAAGAGCAACGTTGACTGAAATAACCACTCGTTACACCCGAGATATGCAGCAAAGCATTTGTGAAGCCACAACACGCACAACCTTGAGGATGGGCTACAACAGCAGAAGACCCCACCGGGTACCACTCATCTCCACTAGAAATAGGAAAAAGAGGCTACAATTTGCACAAGCTCACCAAAATTGGACTGTTGAAGACTGGAAAAATGGTTTCTTGAACATGACAATGAGTTCACTGTACTAAAATGGCCCCCACAGTCACCAGATCTCAACCCAATAGAGCATCTTTGGGATGTGGTGGAACGGGAGCTTCGTGCCCTGGATGTGCATCCCTCAAATCTCCATCAACTGCAAGATGCTATCCTATCAATATGGGCCAACATTTCTAAAGAATGCTATCAGCACCTTGTTGAATCAATGCCACGTAGAATTAAGGCAGTTCTGAAGGCAAAAGGGGGTCCAACACCGTATTAGTATGGTGTTCCTAATAATTCTTTAGGTGAGTGTATATTGCTGCTGTCACACACAATAGTCCTTAAAAGGAATTTTGGGTCTCTGAAAAGTTTTTTGTATAAAAATCTTCCTATTACACTCCCTACACTGTCTGTCCCTTCCTATGCACAGCTCTCCCTAGCACTGAGCAATTTAGTGCAGGTTGTGCAACAAACATATTAATGCTGTCACACACAATAGTCCTTACAAGGACTTTTGGGTCTATGAAAAGTTTTTGTACAAAAAATATTAAATTACACTCCCTACACTCTCTGTCCCTTCTTATGCTCAGCTCTCCCTGACTACAAATGAGACGAACATGCGTCATCGGGTGCTATATATATTACATGTTCCGACCAGCCAATCACTGTAATGCCAGTAGCCAACATGGCTAATGGCATTACAGTGAGGGCAGTACATGCAGGGAGGAGACTCGAGCATGGCGCTCCAACACATGCGGTACTCGGCCGACTACCGCCATGTGCCGAGCATACTCGATTATCACTAATAATTATATACAGCCAGGTCCATAAATATTAGGACATCAACACAATTCTAACATTTTTGGCTCTAGACACCACCACAATGGATTCAAAATGAAACAAACAAGATGTGCTTTACCTGCAGACCGTCAGCTTTAATTTGAGGGAATTTATATCCAGATCAGGTGAACAGTGCAGCAATTACAGCAGTTTGCAGATGTGCCTCCCACTTGTTAAGGGACCAAAAGTAATGGGTCAGAATAATTATCATAAATCAAACATTCACTTTTTAATACTTGGTTGCAAATCCTTTGCAGTCAATTACAGCCTGAAGTCTGGAACGCATAGACATCACCAGACGCTGGTTTCATCCCTGGTGATGCTCGGCCAGGCCTCTACTGCAACTGTCTTCAGTTTCTGCTTGTTCTTGGGGCATTTTCCCTTCAGTTTTGTCTTCAGCAAGTGAAATGCTCAATCGGATTCAGGTCCGGTGATTGACTCGGCCATTGTATAACACTCCACTTCTTTCCCTTAAAAAACTCTTTGGTTGCTTTTGCAGTATGCTTTGGGTCATTGTCCATCTGCACTGTGAAGCGCCATCCAATGAGTTCTGAAGCAATTGGCTGAATATGAGCAGATAATATTGCCTGAAACACTTCAGAATTCATCCTGCTGCTTTTGTCAGCAGTCACATCATCAATAAATACAAGAGAACCAGTTCCATTGGCAGCCATACATGCCCACGCCATGACTACCACCACCATGCTTCACTGATGAGGTGGTATGCTTAGGATCATGAGCAGTTTCTTTCCTTCTCCATACTCTTCTCTTCCCATCACTCTGGTACAAGTTGATCTTGGTCTCATCTGTCCATAGGATGTTGTTCCAGAACTGTGAAGGCTTTTTTAGATGTCGTTTGGCAAACTCTAATCTGGCCTTCCTGTTTTTGAGGCTCACCAATGGTTTCTATCTTGTGGTGAACCCTCTGTATTCACTCTGGTGAAGTCTTCTCTTGATTGTTGACTTTGACACACATACACCTACCTCCTGGAGAGTGTTCTTGATCTGGCCAACTATTGTGAAGGGTGTTTTCTTCACCAGGGAAATAATTATTCGGTCATCCACCACAGTTGTTTTCCGTGGTCTTCCGGGTCTTTTGGTGTAGTTGAGCTCACCGGTGCTTTCCTTCTTTTTAAGAATGTTCCAAACAGTTGTTTTGGCCACGCCTAATGATTTTGCTATCTCTCTGATGGGTTTGTTTTGTTTTTTAAGCCTAATGATGGCTTCACTGATAATGACAGCTCTTTGGATCTCATCTTGAGAGTTGACAGCAACAAATTCCAAATGCAAATAGCAGACTTGAAATGAACTCTGGACCTTTTATCTGCTCATTGTAATTGGGATAATGAGGGAATAACACACACCTGGCCATGGAACAGCTGAGAAGCCAATTGTCACATTACTTTGGCCCCTTAACAAGTGGGAGGCACATATGCAAACTGTTGTAATTCCTACACCGTTCATCTGATTTGGATGTAAATACCCTCAAATTACAGCTGACAGCCTGCAGGTAAAGCACATCTTGTTCATTTCATTTCAAATCCGTTGTGGTGGTGTATAGAGCCAACATTTTTAGAATTGTGTCGATGTCCCAATATTTATGGACCTGACTGTATTTAGCAAAAGCATTCTACTGCAATAACTCTATTTTTATGAAAAGTAAAATGATATTAAAATTACAGCATAGACAGAAATATTACCGCCTTTCTTGCATCATTTTATTGGTGCTGAGTTGCTTGTGTAGTGATTCGGCAGAGGGATGACTACAGGTTCTTCACCATATTAGACCTTTTCTACCGAGGCAAAATGGGGTCTTTTTTACACCTGCTGAGAATGATGAAAAACTCAACTACTATCGTGACATCCTTTGCTTGCTTGCTGGTGAACGGACCCCGGGAAACCCAGGGTCCTCCAGCCACAGCTCTACCCGCTCTGTTCTCCTTGTAGCAATATGCCCCCATTGTATGTGATGGAAATACTCCTTTGAGTCTTGAGTTTCTAATGAGCACTTTTCTTCACCCGCCTACTGAAGAAACCACCCAGCAGCAGCAACACACAGGCATAACCTGTACCAGCAGATGGTGGCATACTTGGAATGCATCTTGTCACCCCAGATCCAAGATCCCAAGGACTACTGGCAGCCAAACTTGATTTGTGGCCCCAACTGGCCGAGTTTGCCCTGGGCAAGCTTTTCTGCCAAACCTGTAGTGTGGTAACAGAGCGGGTGTTTAGTTTGTCAGGTGGCATAGTTACCCCAAAGAGAACTCGCCTTTCAACAGGAAAGGTTGAGAGATTAACCTTTCTAAAGATGCATTCGACTAGATCAGAAATGGCCAACCTGAGGCTCTCCAGCTGTTGCAAAACTACAGCTCCCAGCATGCTCAGACTGCCTACAGCTATCAGCCTACAGCAGGACATGGTTGGAGTTCTAGTTTTACAACAGCTGGGGATCCGCAGGTTGGCCATCCCTGGACTAGATCATTCTAGCAGTCATGTTTTGACTGTAGTGTGCTGCCATACCAGGACATTGTGAAAAATGGACTTCTGGACGCATGCTTCAGCCACTATTCTGATGCTGCCATCTGCCTGATTCTACAAACCTGCTGTCTCTGCTGCCATATTCTCCTACTGTCACCCACGATTTTGTGGTGTTACTTCCGCTGCTTTTACTCCCAACCACCCCACTGTCACCGCCAGTTCTGTGAGAAGGCCTGGCAGACGTTCTTCTCTACCTCTTGTATGATGTTCTTTGTTTTGGTTTCACTTTCTCATCTCCTTTCCTTCTGCCAGGTGTCACTTATTTCGACTAATCGTCTTCCTTTATAATCCCTCCCATACTGCCTCACTTTGCGGTTTATACTACTTCCTGGATGAGGTGTTCACTGCTGGAGGCTGCTGATGCTGTTTGCTCAGATAAGTATTTTACTTTATTGTGTTTCCTTGCTGGCTTGATTCTAGATGACCCTGACTCCGTCCGTATTAAGTGCAGGGAGCCGGTGGCCGTGTCCCCTCACTATTATAGGGTTTTCAGGTGTCACACAGTATTAGGTACGCGGGCATGCAATGAGAATTTTGTTTGTTTTAGAGAGGCTTGCAAACTCCATTTTCGCCTACTTCCCCATTCCTCTGGTGATGAGGAGCAGAGGGTGGGGATCATCATCTCGCTGCTCAGGGATAACGCTCAGTCTTGGGCCTCTTCGCTGCCGGTGGGGGCACGGCCCCTCCGATCGGTGGATTCATTTTTTGTAGCCCTCGGGCAGATATATGATGACCCGGATCCTATTGCTCTGGCTGAATCTAAACTGCGTCTTTTATGCCAGGGTAAACAGTCCGCAGAGATATATTGTTCGGAATTTTGGAGATGGGCAGCTGATACTGGTTGGAATGATGCTGCACTCCGAAGTCAATTTCGCAAAGATTAAAAGATGCATTCGCTTTTCATGAGAGACCAGCGTCGTTAGAGTCAGCCATGTCTCTAGCTGTTTGTATTGACAGGCGTCTTAGAGAGGGAGAGGAGACTACTCTTTCCTGTCATATTCAGCCCAAGGACAGTGGGGCTGTCTCATTCAGTGCGCAGGGGTCTCAGTCTGTCTCAATCCCCTCTGAGGAGGAGGCCATGCAGCTTGGCTTGCTTGCCTCTGATAGTAGAGGATTCAGCTCTCAGAGGAGGGTTTGTTTCTGTTGTGGGGGTATAATCATTTGGCTAATGTTTGCCCCTCTAGGAGATTCATGGTGTTTTCTGAGGGTAATAAAAACAAAACAAAACAAAAAAAAACCTCTAAAAACTTTCCATTTGCTACTATTGGCAAGGTTGATGCGGAAATTGAAGGTTTGCCATTTGCTTGTAGTTCCCGTTTTCTCCTACCTGCCAGGGTGGCGCTAGACAGCAAGAACATTGTTTGAGAGATTTTTGTAGATAGTGGAGCAGCTGTCAATCTCATTGATAATCAATTTGCAACAACGCATGGTTTCCAGGTGTGCACTTTGGAAAAGGATATACTTGTTTTTGCTATCGATTCCGCTCCACTTTCTCAAAGATCGTTAAAGGGCATAGTTCACAATATCCATTTGACTGTGGGTGACGCTCATGTTGCAGATATGTCATGTTTTGTCCTAAGCGGGTAACCTACTCCTGAAGTGTTGGGGCTACCCTGGCTCACTAAACATAACCCCACCATTGATTGGCAAGCAAGGCAAATAAATGGTTGGAGTGAGTTTTGCAGAGAGAATTGCCTCATGGCGTCTCTTTCAGAGGTTTCTACCAAGACAGTGCCATCTTTTCTCTCTGAATTCTCAGATGTGTTTTCTGAGAGTGGTGTTCAGGAGCTGCCCCCTCACCGCGAGTACGACTGCCCTATTAATCTCACCCCAGGCGCCAAGCTGCCAAAATCACGACTATACAATCTCTCCCAACCTGAAAGAGTCGCTATGCGTACTTATATCTTTGAGAGCCTGAGAAAGGGACATCCAACCCTCAAAGTCACCTGTTGCCGCTGTTTTTTTTTTTTGCCGCTTCTTTAAGACCTTGTCTGGATTTCAGGGAGCTGAACCGTATCACGATTCGTGACCCATATCCGCTTCCTCTGATCCCGGACCTGTTTGACCAGATTGTTGGGGCTAAAGTTTTTTCTAACTTGGATTTAAGAGGGGCATACAACCTAGTCAGGGTCAGGAAAGGGGACAAATGGAAGACGGCCTTCAATACCACTGAGGGTCATTTCGAGAATTTGGTTATGCCCTTTGGTTTGATGAATGCTCCGGCCGTCTTCCAACATTTTGTGAACAGCATTTTTTATCATTTAATGGGGAAATTTGTACTGGTGTATCTAGATGACATTTAGATTTTTTCTCCTGATTTCAAGACTCATCGGGACCACCTATGTCAGGTCTTGCTGATTCTGCGGGAGAATAAATTATACGCTAAACTGGAAAAATGTGTGTTTGCGGTTCCGGAGATTCAATTTCTTGGTTTTCTTCTCTCCGCTTCTGGTTTTCGGATGGACCCTGAGAAAGTCCACGCTGTGCTTGATTGGGAGCTTCCTGAGAATCAGAAGAATCAGAAGGCGCTGATGCGGTTTTTGGGTTTTGCCAATTATTACAGAAAGTTCATTTTGAATTATTCCTCTGTTGTTAAGCCACTCACTGATATGACTAAAAAGCGGGTGGATTTTTCCTCGTGGTCGGTAGATGCGCTTAAAACCTTTTCTAGTATTAAAGAGAGTTTTGCTTCTGCTCCAATTTTGGTACAGCCTGATGTCTCTCTACCTTTTATTGTTGAGGTGGATGCTTCTGAGGTGGGTGTGGGTGCGGTCTTATCTCAGGGTCCCTCTCCTGCCAAATGGCGACCGTGTGCCTTTTTCTCAAGGAAACTCTCCTCTGCAGAGAGAAATTATGATGTGGGAGATAGGGAGTTGTTGGCCATCAAATTAGCTTTTGAGGAATGGCGCCATTGGTTAGAGGGAGCCAGACACCCAATTACCGTGTTTACCGACCATAAGAATCTGGTCCACGCTGTATAAAAGAAAATTAATGAAACCACTAAGGGACCACCCCAGAGAACAAAATATATTATATAGGTGGCTCTATCCTTTCGGTCTCACCTTCAGCAAAGATGGCCGACGCTTCACGATCCGAACCCCAGCAGACCTGCCCGAATTATGGGATCATCTCGGCATCGACCCTATACCGGTGGACTCTTGGATGCCTGTAGACAGCTCGGCTAGACAGCTGCCTCCTCTACCACGATTGGAACCGTGGTCGACCCCTACCAGAAACAGACACTCGAGATCTAACCGAAGATGATAGCAAATAAGATACCGGCACTCACTGTATTTTGAAGAAAGAAAAACTTTAATGTCACATTGGATCGTGACGCGTTTCGACTCTCGTCTGGAGCCTTTCTCAAACGTAAGGGATGTGGTACAAACATAGATGAATACACGGCATTTAAATAGCCCGCCTAGGCGGAAATGACATCACATTGCCTTAATTACCAAAATCAACATTGGACAGCTGTCCATAATAGAAATAAATGAAACAAGGGAAGGGAGGAAAGAAAAGAAAAGAAAAGATCCCAGCGGCAATCAATTAGCAAGTCATCTAGTAGAAGTTACATAGCAATAGTAGGATTAATTGCAAAGAGAAAATAATAGCGTAATCATGCTGCTGGGATGTCTTCAAGTTTTCTAAAAACGGAAGAAAACAAAAGAAATTAATTAGTATAATGTTGATCCACAATTATGGTAAAAATAGCATATTGCATTAAAAACTAATGACATACTGACAAGGAGGTAGAGAATTTGAAGATTTACAGGAAACTGTGGAGATCATACTCGCGGTTCAGGCCTTTGGGCTCCAATGTCTGCAAAGTGTGAATCCAATAGGACTCACGCTTCTTCAACATCTTAACCCTATCACCACCTCTACGTGGTTGTGGTACATGTTCTATGATCTGAAACCGCAACTGCGAGATATTATGGTTGTGATGCTCAAAATGATGCGGTATTGGTAAAAGTAAATTCTTTTTGCGTATAGTGGACTTATGTTTAGAAAAGCGATCTTTCATACGCATAGAAGTTTCGCCTATATAAAGTAAGCCGCAGGGACACTTAAGTAAATAAACAATAAAGTTACTATTACAAGTATAGAAACCCCGGATGGGAAATTGTTTCCCTGTATGTGGGTGTGAGAAAAATTCACCTTTAATCACACTAGAACAGTGTATGCAGCCTAGGCAGGGAAAAGTACCCTTTTTAGGTGTAGATAAAGTAGTTTGACGTTGTGTCATATGGGCACTACCAATATCAGCCCGCACCACCATATCCCGTAAATTTTTATTACGTTTATAACAAATGAGTGGCCGGTTTTGGAATTCCTCAACAGAAGGATAAGCTCTAGATAAGATATTCCAATGGCGGTTAATGATCAATCTGCATTTTTGGATCCAGGGATGAAACTTTGAGATAAATGGGATACGAGATCTTTTTGCATTTTTAACTGGGGGAGTGACTTTATCTCTTTGCTGTTTTAGCAGAGAGATAGGATAGCCGCGATGTTTGAATCTATCACTCATTTCCTCAAGGCGAGTTTCCTTGATAGTGGCTTCCGAAACAATTCGACGAACCCTCTGAAACTGGGAATGGGGTAATGCTTTTTTAAGAGCAGGAGGATGATTACTTAAGTAATGTAAAAGTGAATTTCTATCGGTATGTTTGATATGTAAATCTGTGACCAACGATCCATCAACTCCTTTCATAATCACAGTATCAAGGAAACTAATTCTATGTTCATCATAATGTAGTGTAAACTGTAATTCGCTCCACACTGAGTTTAGGTGATCAGCGAACTCTAAAAGGGATCCAATGCCGCCGCGCCACACGCAAAACACATCGTCAACGAATCTTCGCCAAAAAATGCAATGTAAATTGAATAGACTATTAGAGTAAATATACTGATCCTCAAACCACGCCATATATGTGTTTGCGTACGGCGGTGCGGCATTGGAACCCATCGCGGTCCAACAGCATTGTTTGTAAAATGTATCTTGAAACAAAAAATAATTCTCATGTAAAATAATATCCAGTAGATCCAAAAAGAACTTTTTTTCGGGTGAAGTATAGGAGGAAAGAGACAATAACCAATCAACCGTTATTGTCTCTTTCCTCCTATACTTCACCCGAAAAAAAGTTCTTTTTGGATCTACTGGATATTATTTTACATGAGAATTATTTTTTGTTTCAAGATACATTTTACAAACAATGCTGTGGGACCGCGATGGGTTCCAATGCCGCACCGCCGTACGCAAACACATATATGGCGTGGTTTGAGGATCAGTATATTTACTCTAATAGTCTATTCAATTTACATTGCATTTTTTGGCGAAGATTCGTTGACGATGTGTTTTGCGTGTGGCGCGGCGGCATTGGATCCCTTTTAGAGTTCGCTGATCACCTAAACTCAGTGTGGAGCGAATTACAGTTTACACTACATTATGATGAACATAGAATTAGTTTCCTTGATACTGTGATTATGAAAGGAGTTGATGGATCGTTGGTCACAGATTTACATATCAAACATACCGATAGAAATTCACTTTTACATTACTTAAGTAATCATCCTCCTGCTCTTAAAAAAGCATTACCCCATTCCCAGTTTCAGAGGGTTCGTCGAATTGTTTCGGAAGCCACTATCAAGGAAACTCGCCTTGAGGAAATGAGTGATAGGTTCAAACATCGCGGATATCCTATCTCTCTGCTAAAACAGCAAAGAGATAAAGTCACTCCCCCAGTTAAAAATGCAAAAAGATCTCGTATCCCATTTATCTCAAAGTTTCATCCCTGGATCCAAAAATGCAGATTGATCATTAACCGCCATTGGAATATCTTATCTAGAGCTTATCCTTCTGTTGAGGAATTCCAAAACCGGCCACTCATTTGTTATAAACGTAATAAAAATTTACGGGATATGGTGGTGCGGGCTGATATTGGTAGTGCCCATATGGCACAACGTCAAACTACTTTATCTACACCTAAAAAGGGTACTTTTCCCTGCCTAGGCTGCATACACTGTTCTAGTGTGATTAAAGGTGAATTTTTCTCACACCCACATACAGGGAAACAATTTCCCATCCGAGGTTTCTATACTTGTAATAGTAACTTTATTGTTTATTTACTTAAGTGTCCCTGCGGCTTACTTTATATAGGCGAAACTTCTATGCATATGAAAGATCGCTTTTCTAAACATAAGTCCACTATACGCAAAAAGAATTTACTTTTACCAATACCGCATCATTTTGAGCATCACAACCATAACATCTCGCAGTTGCGGTTTCAGATCATAGAACATGTACCACAACCACGTAGAGGTGGTGATAGGGTTAAGATGTTGAAGAAGCGTGAGTCCTATTGGATTCACACTTTGCAGACATTGGAGCCCAAAGGCCTGAACCGCGAGTATGATCTCCACAGTTTCCTGTAAATCTTCAAATTCTCTACCTCCTTGTCAGTATGTCATTATTTTTTAATGCAATATGCTATTTTTACCATAATTGTGGATCAACATTATACTAATTAATTTCTTTTGTTTTCTTCCGTTTTTAGAAAACTTGAAGACATCCCAGCAGCATGATTACGCTATTATTTTCTCTTTGCAATTAATCCTACTATTGCTATGTAACTTCTACTAGATGAATTGCTAATTGATTGCCGCTGGGATCTTTTCTTTTCTTTTCTTATCCTTCCCTTCCCTTGTTTCATTTATTTCTATTATGGACAGCTGTCCAATGTTGATTTTGGTAATTAAGGCAATGTGATGTCATTTCCGCCTAGGCGGGCTATTTAAATGCCGTGTATTCATCTATGTTTGTACCACATCCCTTACGTTTGAGAAAGGCTCCAGACGAGAGTCGAAACGCGTCACCATCCAATGTGACATTAAAGTTTTTCTTTCTTCAAAATACAGTGAGTGCCGGTCTCTTATTTGCTATTATCCTAGGATCGAGATCTCGGACACGAGCACCACGCCAGTTATTACGGAGTGCCGGCTGATCATTATTTGTTTGTTCTAACCGAAGATGAGTCATGTTTCATGACCTGAAGTTACTTACCAAGAATACAAGCTAACTGAGTATTATGTTCTCGCTTAATGATCTGCTATTACACCTACTAATACTCTTTTCCTACATTCAATGCTTGTAAAAGCAATGTAACTTTTACTCTGCGCCCTCTTCACTCATGTCTCACCTGTTGTCTGTCTCACCCCCTTTT
The DNA here is from genome assembly GCF_014858855.1 of Bufo gargarizans. Taxonomy (NCBI): domain Eukaryota; kingdom Metazoa; phylum Chordata; class Amphibia; order Anura; family Bufonidae; genus Bufo; species Bufo gargarizans. The sequence goes on along the minus strand of NC_058081.1, from coordinate 5,097,403 downwards.
CTTTGATTATTCCTCTTCCTGCCCTATTAATATCACCCCAGGCGCCAAGCTGCCAAAATCACAACTATTGGAAATTGGCAAATGTCGTGCCCATTCACAAGAAAGGTAGTAGGGAGGAATCGAGCAAATATAGACCAGTGAGTCTGACATCAATAGTAGGCAAATTAATGGAAACCCTATTAAAGGATAGGATTGTGGAACATCTAAAATCCCATGGATTGCAAGATGAAAAACAACATGGGTTTACCTCAGGGAGATCAAGTCAAACAAATCTTATAGATTTTTTTGACTGGGTGACTAAAATAATAGACGGTGGAGGTGCAGTAGACATCGCATATCTAGATTTTAGTAAGGCTTTTGACACTGTCCCACACAGAAGACTTATCAATAAACTGCAGTCATTGAGCATGGACTCCCATATTGTTGAGTGGATTAGGCAGTGGCTGAGGGACAGGCAACAGAGGGTTGTAGTCAATGGAGAACATTCAAAACAAGGTCATGTTACCAGTGGGGTTCCAATTTTGTTTAATATCTTCATAAGTGATATTGCAAAAGGCCTCGATGGTAAGGTTTGTCTTTTTGCTGATGACACAAAGATATGTAACAGGGTTGATGTTCCTGGAGGGAAACGCCAAATGGAAAAGGATTTAGGAAAACTAAAAGAATGGTCAGAACTCTGGCAACTGAAATTTAATGTGGATAAGTGCAAGATAATGCACCTGGGGCGTAAAAACCCAAGGGCAGAATATTGAATATTTGACACAGTCCTGACCTCAGTATCTGAGGAAAGGGATTTAGGAGTAATTATTTCAGAAGACTTAAAGGTGGGAAGACAATGTAATAGAGCAGCAGGAAATGCCAGCAGAATGCTTGGATGTATAGGGAGAGGTATAAGCAGTAGAAAGAGTGAAGTGCTTATGCCGCTGTACAGAACACTGGTGAGACCTCACTTGGAGTATTGTGCGCAGTACTGGAGGCCATATCTCCAGAAGGATATAGATACTCTAGAGAGAGTTCAGAGAAGAGCTACTAAACTGGTCCATGGATTGCAGCATAAAACTTACCAGGAAAGGTTAAAGGACCTTAATATGTATAGCTTGGAAGAAAGACGAGACAGAGGGGATATGATAGAAACTTTTAAATACATAAAGGGAATCAACTCGGTAAAGGAGGAGAGCATATTTAAAAGAAGAAAAACTACCACAAGAGGACACAGTTTTAAATTAGAGGGGCAAAGGTTTAAAAGTAATATAAGGAAGTATTACTTTACTGAGAGAGTAGTGGATGCATGGAATAGCCTTCCTGCAGAAGTGGTAGCTGCAAATACAGTGGAGGAGTTTAAGCATGCATGGGATAGGCATAAGGCTATCCTTCATATAAGATAGGGCCAGGGACTATTCATAGGATTCAGATATATTGGGCAGACTAGATGGGCTAAATGGTTCTTATCTGCCGACACATTCTATGTTTCTATGTTTCTTCCATCTTCTTCTTATCTTTCCTCCCCCCGTCTGCTTTATCTCCACTTTTAAGATGTCACCTCGATGATTTCAGTTTTTTCTGAACCCCCTCCCATCTACATTCTCCTTCTCATATGTTAATCTTCTCTAACTTCCCCACTACTCTTTCACCCATTAACTTGTCTCTACCTAGTTTTGTCTCTCAACGCCTATATGTAATTTTTTCATTTTATGCCCTTCCAGCGCTCTAACAAAATTCTAGAGCTTCTTGAGTCAGAAATAGGTATGTCAGCAGTCGGTGGCCATGGGATTGGCCCACCTACTGCAACACATGCTATCACAGTTAGCAATGGATTTTTTGGTGTCTTTATCTTTTTCTATATTTAACCACAAGGATTATGCACATACGCATCACGATTCAGGGATAACTTAAACCTTTGCAGACCACCATTTCAGTGGATATTATGTATGATCACGCTGACTGTATACTTCAATTCCATCATTACAAACCTCCCCACTCCCTTCCTAAGATGCCCTTCTCCCTTCCTATCACCGTCGGTGTACCCCCCCTTCCCCCCCTCCCTCTCTTACCACCCCACCCCCCCACTCAGGCCTATAACGTCAGCTATTAATGAATTTCATGAAAATTTTTCACCCTGAACTGTTCTCAACGGTGCGCTTATAGATTGCATACCTCTACATATACTAAACACGGGTCTGCGGTGACAGATCGGGAATCCCGTTGGTTCCTTTGTTCCCGCATACCCCCTCTACATGTATGAAAGTGGCCAGAGTACTAGGCCCATCCTATCATGTAGAAGACCTAGGTCCTTCTTAAAACTGGCTCTAAGAATGACATCTAATGGACCTATTTTTGTTAATAAGTAGGGATGAGCGAACCCGAACTGTATAGTTCGGGTTCGTACCGAATTTTGGGGTGTCCGTGACACGGACCCGAACCCGGAAATTTTCGTAAAAGTCCGGGTTCGGGTTCGGTGTTCGTCGCTTTCTTGGCGCTTTTTGAAAGGCTGCAAAGCAGCCAATCAACAAGCGTCATACTACTTGCCCCAAGAGGCCGCCACAGCCATGCCTACTATTGGCATGGCTGTGATTGGCCAGAGCACCATGTGACCCAGCCTCTATTTAAGCTGGAGTCACGTAGCGCCGCCCGTCACTCTGCTCTGATCAGTGTAGGGAGAGGTTGCAGCCGCGACGTTAGGGTGAGATTAGGCAGTGATTAACTCCTCCAAAAGACTTCATTCAGAGATCGATCTGCAGCTGTGGATGATTGAACTGCTGCTATTGAATTGCTCACTGTTTTTAGGCTGCCCAGAGCGTTTTTCAGTCACTTTTTTCTGGGGTGATCGGTGGCCATTTTGTGTCTTGTGGTGTGCCAGCACAAGCTGCCACCAAGTGCATTTAACCCTCAATGATGTGGTTGTTTTTTGGCTAAAGCCTACATCAGGGTGAAGCTGTCACACCAAGTGCATTTAACCAGCAATAGTCTGTTTATTTTTTAACCATATACTACATCAGGGGCAAGCTGAGCCTGTCACCAAGTGCATTTAACTCTCAATAGTGTGGTTGTTTTTTTGCTAAATCCTACATCAGGGTGAAGCTGTCACACCAAGTGCATTTAACCAGCAATAGTCTGTTTATTTTTTGGCCATATAATACATCAGGGGCAAGCTGTCACCAAGTGCATTTAACCCTCAATGGTGTGGTTGTTTTTTGGCTAAAGCCTACATCAGGGTGAAGCTGTCACACCAAGTGCATTTAACCAGCAATAGTCTGTTTATTTTTTGGCCATATACTACATCAGGGGCAAGCTGTCACCAAGTGCATTTAACCCTCAATGGTGTGGTTGTTTTTTGGCTAAATCCTACATCAGGGTCAAGCTGTCACACCAAGTGCATTTAACCAGCAATAGTCTGGTTATTTTTTGGCCATATACTACATCAGGGGCAAGCTGCGCCTGTCACCAAGTGCATTTAACCCTCAATAGTGTGGTTGGTCAAGCTGTCACACCAAGTGCATTTAACCATCAATAGTGTGGTTATTTTTTGGCCATATCCCAGTCTAATTCTGTCAGTAAACGTATACCTGTCACCCAGCGCCTAAATACTAGGCCTCAAATTTATATCCAGCTAAATCTGTCGTTACTGGTGTGGCTGGTCAAGTTATTTAGTGTCCGTCAAAGCACAGTTTTTGTTCTGGGTTGAAATACAATTCCCAATTTAGCAATTTCCTAATTTAGTGGTTTCTGCTGTATCAGGCCTTCTTTAAATTTATCCCTAAAAGGGTATATCAGATTCAAGGTGCACATAGGGTCATTCTGAAAAACTTCACACACACGCTACTGTGCATTTCCAAGTCTAATTCTGTCAGTAAACCTATACCTGTCACCCAGCGACTAAATACTAGGCCTCAAATTTATATCCAGCTAAATATGTCGTTACTGGTGTGGCTGGTCAAGTTATTTAGTGTCCGTCAAAGCACAGTTTTTTTTCTGGGTTGAAATACAATTCCCAATTTAGCAATTTCCTAATTTAGTGGTTTCTGCTGTATCAGGCCTACTTTAAATTTATCCCTAAAAGGGTATATCAGATTCAAGGTGCACATAGGGTCATTCTGAAAAACTTCACACACACGCTACTGTGCATTTCCAAGTCTAATTCTGTCAGTAAACCTATACCTGTCACCCAGCGCCTAAATACCAGGCCTCAAATTTATATCCAGCTAAATCTGTCGTTACTGGTGTGGCTGGTCAAGTTATTTAGTGTCCGTCAAAGCACAGTTTTTGTTCTGGGTTGAAATACAATTCCCAATTTAGCAATTTCCTAATTTAGTGGTTTCTGCTGTATCAGGCCTACTTTAAATTTATCCCTAAAAGGGTATATCAGATTCATGGTGCACATAGGGTCATTCTGAATAACTTCACACACACGCTACTGTGCATTTCCAAGTCTAATTCTGTCAGTAAACCTATACCTGTCACCCAGCGCCTAAATACTAGGCCTCAAATTTATATCCAGCTAAATCTGTCGTTACTGGTGTGGCTGGTCAAGTTATTTAGTGTCCGTCAAAGCACAGTTTTTGTTCTGGGTTGAAATACAATTCCCAATTTAGCAATTTCCTAATTTAGTGGTTTCTGCTGTATCAGGCCTACTTTAAATTTATCCCTAAAAGGGTATATCAGATTCAAGGTGCACATAGGGTCATTCTGAATAACTTCACACACACGCTACTGTGCATTTCCAAGTCTAATTCTGTCAGTAAACCTATACCTGTCACCCAGCGCCTAAATAATAGGCCTCAAATTTATATTCAGCTAAATCTGTGGTTACTGCTGTGCCTGTATTAGTGTAATACGGTACCTAAATAGATAGCCAGATAGTGTTAGGTGTCTTTAAAAAAAGGCCTGAATTTGAATTCAATACATTGGGTCAAAAAATATTCTTGTTGTTGTGGTGAACGATAACAATGAGGAAAACATCTAGTAAAGGACGCGGACGCAGACATGGTCGTGGTGGTGTTAGTGGATCCTCTGGTGCTGGGAGAGGACGTGGCCGTTCTGCCACAGCCACACTTTCTAGTGTACCAACTACCTCAGGTCCCAGTAGCCGCCATAATTTACAGCGATATTTGGTGGGGCCCAATGCCGTTCTAAGGATGGTAAGACCTGAGCAGCTACAGGCATTAGTCAATTGGGTGGCCGACAGTGGATCCAGCACGTTCACATTATCTCCCTCCTAGTCTTCTGCAGAAAGCGCACAGATGGCGCCTGAAAACCAAGCCCATCAGTATGTCACATCACCCCCATGCATACCAGGGAAACTGTCTCAGCCTCAAGTTATGCAGCAGTCTCTTATGCTGTTTGAAGATTCCGCTGGCAGGGTTTCCCAAGGGCATCCACCCAGCCCTTCCCCAGCGGTGGAAGACATAGAATGCACTGACACACGACCACTTATGTTTCCTGATGATGAGGACATGGGAATACCACCTCAGCATGTCTCTGATGATGATGAAACACAGGTGCCAACTGCTGCGTCTTTCTGCAGTGTGCAGACTGAACAGGAGGTCAGGGATAAAGACTGGGTGGAAGACAATGCAGGGGACGATGAGGTCCTAGACCCCCACATGGAATGAAGGTCGTGCCACTGACTTTCACAGTTTGGAGGAAGAGGCAGTGGTGAGACCGAGCCAACAGCGTAGCAAAAGAGGGAGCAGTGGGCAAAATCAGAACACCCGCCGCCAAGAGACTCCGCCTGCTACTGACCGCCGCCATCTGGGACCGAGCACCCCAAAGGCAGCTTCAAGGAGTTCCCTGGCATGGCACTTCTTCAAACAATGTGCTGACGACAAGACCCGAGTGGTTTGCATGCTGTGCCATCAGAGCCTGAAGCGAGGCATTAACGTTCTGAACCTGAGCACAACCTGCATGACCAGGCACCTGCATGCAAAGCATGAACTGCAGTGGAGTAAACACCTTAAAACCAAGGAAGTCACTCAGGCTCCCCCTGCTCCCTCTTCTGCTGCTGCCGCCTCGGCCTCTTCTGCTGCTGCCGCCTCGGCCTCTTCCTCCGCCTCTGGAGGAACGTTGGCACCTGCCGCCCAGCAAACAGGGGATGTACCACCAACACCACCACCACCAACGTCACCAAGCATCTCAACCATGTCACACGGCAGCGTTCAGCTCTCCATCTCACAAACATTTGAGAGAAAGCGTAAATTCCCACCTAGCCACCCTCGATCCCTGGCCCTGAATGCCAGCATTTTTAAACTACTGGCCTATGAAATGCTGTCATTTAGGCTGGTGGACACAGACAGCTTCAAACAGCTAATGTCGCTTGCTGTCCCACAGTATGTTGTTCCCAGCCGCCACTACTTCTCCAAGAGAGCCGTGCCTTCCCTGCACAAACAAGTATCCGATAAAATCAAGTGTGCACTGCGCAACGCCATCTGTGGCAAGGTCCACCTAACCACAGATACGTGGACCAGTAAGCACGGCCAGGGACGCTATATCTCCCTAACTGCACACTGGGTAAATGTAGTGGCAGCTGGGCCCCAGGCGGAGAGCTGTTTGGCGCACGTCCTTCCGCCGCCAAGGATCGCAGGGCAACATTCTTTGCCTCCTGTTGCCACCTCCTCCTTCTCGGCTTCCTCCTCCTCTTCTTCCACCTGCTCATCCAGTCAGCCACACACCTTCACCACCAACTTCAGCACAGCCCGGGGTAAACGTCAGCAGGCCATTCTGAAACTCATATGTTTGGGGGACAGGCCCCACACCGCACAGGAGTTGTGGCGGGGTATAGAACAACAGACCGACAAGTGGTTGCTGCCGGTGAGCCTCAAGCCCGGCCTGGTGGTGTGTGATAATGGGCGAAATCTCGTTGCAGCTCTGGGACTAGCCGGTTTGACGCACATCCCTTGCTTGGCGCATGTGCTGAATTTGCAGGTGCAGAAGTTCATTCACAACTACCCCGACATGTCAGAGCTGCTGCATAAAGTGCGGGCCGTCTGTTCGCGCTTCCGGCTATCACATCCCGACGTTGCTCGCCTGTCTGCGCTACAGCGTAACTTCGGCCTTCCCGCTCACCGCCTCATATGCGACGTGCCCACCAGGTGGAACTCCACCTTGCACATGCTGGACAGACTGTGCGAGCAGCAGCAGGCCATAGTGGAGTTTCAGCTGCAGCACGCACGGGTCAGTCGCACTACAGAACAGCACCACTTCACCACCAATGACTGGGCCTCCATGCGAGACCTGTGTGCCCTGTAGCGCTGTTTCGAGTACTCCACCAACATGGCCAGTGGCGATGACGCCGTTATCAGCGTTACAATACCACTTCTATGTCTCCTTGAGAAAACACTTAGGGTGATGATGGAAGAGGAGGTGGCCCAGGAGGAGGAGGAGGAGGAGGAAGAGGGGTCATTTTTAGCACTTTCAGGCCAGTCTCTTCGAAGTGACTCAGAGGGAGGTTTTTTGCAACAGCAGAGGCCAGGTACAAATGTGGCCAGCCACGGCCCACTACTGGAGGATGAGGAGGACGAGGATGAGGAGGAGGTGGAGGAGGATGAGGATGAAGCATGGTCACAGCGGGTGGCACCCAACGCAGCTCGGGCCCATCACTGGTGCGTGGCTGGGAGGAAAGGCAGGACGATGACGATACGCCTCCCACAGAGGACAGCTTGTCCTTACCTCTGGGCAGCCTGGCACACATGAGCGACTACATGCTGCAGTGCCTGCGCAACGACAGCAGAGTTGCCCACATTTTAACGTGTGCGGACTACTGGGTTGCCACCCTGCTGGATCCACGCTACAAAGACAATGTGCCCACCTTACTTCCTGGGTTAGCATGGCAGAGATGTGGAAAAGTTTTGTCAACACGCCACAGCTAACTGCACCACCACCTGATACGCAACGTGTTAGCAGGAGGCAACATTTCACTAACATGGTGAAACAGTACGTGTGCACACCCCTCCACTTACTGACTGATGGTTCTGCCCCATTCAACTTCTGGGTCTCCAAATTGTCCACGTGGCCAGAGCTAGCCTTTTATGCCTTGGAGGTGCTGGCCTGCCCGGCGGCCAGCGTTTTGTCTGAACGTGTATTCAGCACGGCAGGAGGCGTCATTACAGACAAACGCAGCCGCCTGTCTACAGCCAATGTGGACAAGCTGACGTTCATAAAAATGAACCAGGCATGGATCCCACAGGACCTGTCCATCCCTTGTGCAGATTAGACATTAACTACCTCCCCTTAACCATATATTATTGTACTCCAGGGCACTTCTTCATTCAATCCTCTTTTTATTTTAATTTTACCATTATATTGCGAGGCAACCCAAAGTTGAATAAACATCTCCTCTGTCTGGGTGCCGGGGCCTAAATTTATGCCAATGGACTGTTCCAATGTTGGCTGACTTGAAGCCTGATTCTCTGCTATGACATGCAGACTGATTCTCTGCTGACATGAAGCCAGATTCTCTGTTACGGGACCTCTCTCCTCTGCCTGGGTGCTGGGCATAAATATATGACAATGGACTGTTGCAGTGGTGGCTGACGTGAAGCCTGATTCTCTGCTCTGAAATGCAGACTGATTCTCTGCTGACATGAAGCCAGATTCTCTGTTACTGGACCTCTCTCCTCTGCCTGGGTGCTGGGCCTAAATATATGCCAATGGACTGTTGCAGTGGTGGCTGAAGTGAAGCCTGATTCTCTTCTATGACATGCAGACTGATTCTCTGCTGACATGAAGCCAGATTCTCTGTTACGGGACCTCTCTCCTCTGCCTGGGTGCTGGGCCTAAATATATGACAATGGACTGTTACAGTGGTGGCTGACGTGAAGCCTGATTCTCTGCTATGACATGCAGACTGATTCTCTGCTGACATGAAGCCAGATTCTCTGTTACGGGACCTCTCTCCTCTGCCTGGGTGCTGGGCCTAAATATATGACAATGGACTGTTGCAGTGGTGGCTGACGTGAAGCCTGATTCTCTGCTATGACATGCAGACTGATTCTCTGCTGACATGAAGCCAGATTCTCTGTTACGGGACCTCTCTCCTCTGCCTGGGTGCTGGGCCTAAATATATGACAATGGACTGTTACAGTGGTGGCTGATGTGAAGCCTAATTCTCTGCTATGACATGCAGACTGATTCTCTGCTGACATGAAGCCAGATTCTCTGTTACAGGACCTCTCTCCTCTGGCTGGGTACCTGGGCCTAAATATATGCCAATGGACTGTTGCAGTGGTGGCTGACGTGAAGCCTGATTCTCTTCTATGACATGCAGACTGATTCTCTGCTGACATGAAGCCAGATTCTCTGTTACGGGACCTCTCTCCTCTGGCTGGGTACCTGGGCCTAAATATATGACAATGGACTGTTGCAGTGGTGGCTGACGTGAAGCCTGATTCTCTGCTATGACATGCAGACTGATTCTCTGCTGACATGAAGCCAGATTCTCTGTTACGGGACCTCTCTCCTCTGCCTGTGTGCTGGGCCTAAATATATGCCAATGGACTGTTGCAGTGGTGGCTGACGTGAAGCCTGATTCTCTGCTATGACATGCAGACTGATTCTCTGCTGACATGAAGCCAGATTCTCTGTTACGGGACCTCTCTCCTCTGCCTGGGTGCTGGGCCTAAATATATGCCAATGGACTGTTGCAGTGGTGGCTGACGTGAAGCCTCATTCTCTGCTATGACATGCAAACTAATTCTCTGCTGACATGAAGCCAGATTCTCTGTTACGGGACCTCTCTCCTCTGCTTGGGTGCCGGGGCCTAAATATATGCCAATGGACTGTTGCAGTGGTGGCTGACGTGAAGCCTCATTCTCTGCTATGATATGAAGACTGATTCTCTGCTGACATGAAGCCAGATTCTCTGTTACGGGACCTCTCTCCTCTGCTTGGGTGCCGGGGCCTAAATATATGCCAATGGACTGTTGCAGTGGTGGCTGACGTGAAGCCTGATTCTCTGCTATGGGACCTCTCTCCAATTGATATTGGTTAATTTGTATTTATTTTATTTTTATTTTTATTCATTTCCCTATCCACATTTGTTTGCAGGGGATTTACCTACATGTTGCTGCCTTTTGCAGCCTTCTAGCTCTTTCCTGGGCTGTTTTACAGACTTTATAGTGCCGAAAAGTTCGGGTTCCCATTGACTTCAATGGGGTTCGGGACGAAGTTCGGATCGGGTTCGGATCCCGAACCCGAACATTTCCGGGAAGTTCGGCCGAACTTCTCGAACCCGAACATCCAGGTGTCCGCTCAACTCTATTAATAAGTCAAAATTGAATGACTGTGTTATTGTTTCTTTTATGTATGGTTTACTACAGGCTGTTCGCGGGAATTTTTACCCAGATGACTGCACTACCTTACAAATCTCAACACCATGGCATCTGTAACTACAACTACCTTTAACGTCAGAGGCTTCAACTCACCTCAAAAGAGGTCTCAGGTACTCGCTCTCTTGAAGAGGAGCAATTCAGATATTTGCTTTCTTCAAGAGACCCATTTAAAATCGGACAGAATACCTAAATTACCACATATACGCTATGACAAATGGTTTCACTCTACTTATAGAAAAGCAGCCAGAGGAGTCAGCATAGCAATAGCTAAACACATACCCTTTGAACACATCTTGACGCTCTCAGATCTTGAGCGACGTTATATTTTTGTCAAGGGCAAGATAGGTCACACCTTAATATCTCTAGCTAGCATCTACGCACCAAATAAAAATCAACTTAAGTGGCTCAAAACCACACTTGAAAAATTTCTAACGTTTGCGGAAGGGCTACTGCTAGTAGGAGGGGACCTGAATGTATCCCTCAACCCAAGTTTGGATACTTCCAAGAGTGTATCAGCTATAGCTCAAAAAACTCTTGGAAGCATTCAAAAACTTCTATTCAAGACCCACTTAATAGATACATGGAGAATCCTCAATGCTTCAACTAAAGATTACTCCTACTTCTCACAAGTCCATCATTCTTTCCAAAGAATAGATTACATATTCATCTCGGACGCTCATTTAAACACCCTTGAAAAAGCAGAAATTGGTTCCATCACAATTTCAGATCACGCACCGGTCTCGGCGTGCATGTCCTTTTCCTCCCTTCCAGCGAGGGAATGGACATGGAGGCTGAATGAGACTTTGCTAGACTCGGATTGCTCTCTGGCAGATCTATCCAAAAAATTGGTCCTTTATTTTCAAGAAAACAAAACGTCCGACACTTCTCAGACCATAGTTTGGGAAGCACATAAAGCTTTCATTAGGGGAGAACTAATAGCCCTTGGTACTAAGGTCAAAAAAGACAGACAAAAAATGTTAAATTCTCTTCTATCACAAATTGCGGCTTTAGAATCTATACAGAAACATTCCAAAGCAAAAATCATGAATGAGGACCTGATCTCTCTTCGCAATAAACTAAAAGAGTTGCTCAATATTAGATGTGCCAAGGCGTACCAGTATGCACAATTCAAACACTACGCACACGGAGACAGGGGGAGCAAACTAACATCCTACCTAATCAAGAAAAGGAAAGATGCCCAGTTTATTAAATGCATTATGACGCACTCGGGCAACCTGGTCTATGACACGAGGGAGATTGCTACTGAATTCAGCCACTTTTATAGTCAACTATATAACATCCCCTCGAACTCACAATCAGATATGAAGCTGCAAAAAATTTATGCTTTTCTCTCCAAGCTTAATCTTCCTAACATTTCCGAAGAAAATAGTCTATCCCTGTTAGCTCCTATAACCCGGACGAACTCGCGGACATTGTCAGATCACTCTCTAATGGAAAAGCCCTGGGTCCAGATGGACTACCTGCTGGATACTACAAAAAATTGCTCCCGGTTCATCTCCCTCATATGACAGCATGGTGCCAGGCACTTATGTCGGGAACTCGCCCTCCAAAACAAACTCTAGAAGCTACCATCACAGTAATAGCGAAAGAGGCCAAAAAAGAAACAGAGTGCGGTAGCTATAGACCAATATCTCTCCTCAATTTAGACGTTAAGGTATGGGCGAAGATCCTAGCAAATCGACTTAATAAAATAGTTCCAAAAATAATCCACCAGGACCAGGCTGGATTTGTTAGGAGAAGAGAGGGGAATTTTCACTCCTGCAGAGTCCTACACGCGATCAAGTTGGCTAAGGCTAGGAAATGTCCTCTCATCCTTCTCGGCACTGATGCCGAGAAGGCATTTGACCGCGTCGACTGGTCATATATGCAAAGGGCACTTCTCAGATTCGGTATACCCCCCCTCTTTGTTGCTGCAATCATGTCTCTCTACCATCATCCTAGTGCAAGAGTGAGGGTCAACGGTACTCTATCAAACCCATTCAACATAAGCAATGGCCCTCGCCAAGGTTGTCTGTTGTCCCCCACTCTTTTCATTATCACTATGGAGACTTTATTGCAGGCGATAAGAGACAACCCACTGATCATAGGAATGAAAACTAGGGATGAGCGAACTCGAACTGTATAGTTCGGGTTCGTACCGAATTTTGGGGTGTCCGTGACACGGACCCGAACCCGGACATTTTCGTAAAAGTCTGGGTTCGGGTTTGGTGTTCGTCGCTTTCTTGGCGCTTTTGTGACGCTTTCTTGGCGCTTTTTGAAAGGCTGCAAAGCAGCCAATCAACAAGCGTCATACTACTTGCCCCAAGAGGCCATCACAGCCATGCCTACTATTGGCATGGCTGTGATTGGCCAGAGCACCATGTGACCCAGCCTCTATTTAAGCTGGAGTCACATAGCGCCGCCCGTCACTCTGCTCTGATTAGCGTAGGGAGAGGTTGCGGCTGCGACAGTAGGGCGAGATTAGGCAGATTAACTCCTCCAAAGGACTTGATTATTGATCGATCTGCAGCTGTGGGTCATTGAGCTGCTGATACTCAATTTCTCACTGTTTTTAGGCTGCCCAGACCGTTTGTCAGTCACTTTTTTCTGGGGTGATCGGCGGCCATTTTGTGTCTTGTGGTGCGCCAGCACAAGCTGGGACCAAGTGCATTTAACCCTCAATGGTGTGGTTGTTTTTTGGCTAAAGCCTACATCAGGGTGAAGCTGTCACACCAAGTGCATTTAACCAGCAATAGTCTGTTTATTTTTTGGCCATATACTACATCAGCGGCAAGCTGCGCCTGTCACCAAGTGCATTTAACCCTCAATGGTGTGGTTGCTTTTTGGCTAAAGCCTACATCAGGGTGAAGCTGTCACACCAAGTGCATTTAACCAGCAATAGTCTGTTTATTTTTTGGCCATATACTACATCAGGGGCAAGCTGCGCCCGTCACCAAGTGCATTTAACCCTCAATGGTGTGGTTGTTTTTTGGCTAAAGCCTACATCAGGGTGAAGCTGTCACACCAAGTGCATTTAACCAGCAATAGTCTGTTTATTTTTTGGCCATATACTACATCAGGGGCAAGCTGCGCCTGTCACCAAGTGCATTTAACCCTCAATAGTGTGGTGTTTTTTTGGCTAAAGCCTACATCAGGGTGAAGCTGTCACACCAAGTGCATTTAACCAGCAATAGTCTGTTTATTTTTTGGCCATATACTACATCAGGGGCAAGCTGCGCCTATCACCAAGTGCATTTAACCCTCAATGGTGTGGTTGTTTTTTGGCTAAAGCCTACATCAGGGTGAAGCTATCACACCAAGTGCATTTAACCAGCAATAGTCTGTTTATTTTTTGGCCATATACTACATCAGGGGCAAGCTGCGCCTGTCACCAAGTGCATTTAACCCTCAATGGTGTGGTTGTTTTTTAGCTAAAGCCTACATCAGGTGAAGCTGTCACACCAAGTGCATTTAACCAGCAATAGTCTGTTTATTTTTTGGCCATATACTACATCAGGGGCAAGCTGCGCCTATCACCAAGTGCATTTAACCCTCAATGGTGTGGTTGTTTTTTGGCTAAAGCCTACATCAGGGTGAAGCTATCACACCAAGTGCATTTAACCAGCAATAGTCTGTTTATTTTTTGGCCATATACTACATCAGGGGCAAGCTGCGCCTGTCACCAAGTGCATTTAACCCTCAATGGTGTGGTTGTTTTTTAGCTAAAGCCTACATCAGGTGAAGCTGTCACACCAAGTGCATTTAACCAGCAATAGTCTGTTTATTTTTTGGCCATATACTACATCAGGGGCAAGCTGCGCCCGTCACCAAGTGCATTTAACCCTCAGTAGTGTGGTTGGTCAAGCTGTCACACCAAGTGCATTTAACCAGCAATAGTGTGGTTATTTTTTGGCCATATCCCAGTCTAATTCTGTCAGTAAATCTATACCTGTCACCCAGCGCCTAAATACTAGGCCTCAAATTTATATCCCGCTAAATCTGTCGTTACTGCTGTACTGTTGTGGCTGGGCAAGTTATTTAGTGTCCGTCAAAGCACATTTTTTGTTCTGGGTTGAAATACAATTCCCAATTTAGCAATTTCCTAATTTAGTGGTTTCTGCTGTAACAGAGCTATTTGAAATCTATCCCTAAAAGGGTATATAATATTCAAGGTGCACATAGGGTCATTTAGAATAAATTCACACACACGCTACTGTGCATTTCCAAGTCTAATTCTGTCAGTAAATCTATACCTGTCACCCAGCGCCTAAATACTAGGCCTCAAATTTATATCCCGCTAAATCTGTCGTTACTGCTGTACTGTTCTGGCTGGGCAAGTTATTTAGTGTCCGTCAAAGCACATTTTTTGTTCTGGGTTGAAATACAATTCCCAATTTAGCAATTTCCTAATTTAGTGGTTTCTGCTGTATCAGAGCTATTTGATATCTATCCCTAAAAGGGTATATAATATTCAAGGTGCACATATGGTCATTCAGAATAACTTCACACACACGCTACTGTGCATTTCCAAGTCTAATTCTGTCAGTAAATCTATACCTGTCACCCAGCGCCTAAATACTAGGCCTCAGATTTATATCCCGCTAAATCTGTCGTTACTGCTGTACTGTTCTGGCTGGGCAAGTTGTTTAGTGTCAGTCAAAGCACATTTTTTGTTCTGGGTTGAAATACAATTCCCAATTTAGCAATTTCCTAATTTAGTGGTTTCTGCTGTATCAGAGCTATTTTAAAACTATCCCTAAAAGGGTATATAATATTCAAGGTGCACATAGGGTCATTCAGAATAACTTCACACACACGCTACTGTGCATTTCCAAGTCTAATTATGTCAGTAAATCTATACCTGTCACCCAGCGCCTAAATACTAGGCCTCAAATTTATATCCCGCTAAATCTGTCGTTACTGCTGTACTGTTCTGGCTGGGCAAGTTATTTAGTGTCCGTCAAAGCACATTTTTTGTTCTGGGTTGAAATACAATTCCCAATTTAGCAATTTCCTAATTTAGTGGTTTCTGCTGTATCAGAGCTATTTGAAATCTATCCCTAAAAGGGTATATAATATTCAAGGTGCACATAGGGTCATTCAGAATAACTTCACACACACGCTACTGTGCATTTCCAAGTCTAATTCTGTCAGTAAATCTATACCTGTCACCCAGCGCCTAAATACTAGGCCTCAAATTTATATCCCGCTAAATCTGTCGTTACTGCTGTACTGTTCTGGCTGGGCAAGTTATTTAGTGTCCTTAAAAGCACATTTTTTGTTCTGGGTTGAAATACAATTCCTAATTTAGCAATTTCCTAATTTAGTGGTTTCTGCTGTATCAGAGCTATTTGAAATCTATCCCTAAAAGGGTATATAATATTCAAGGTGCACATAGGGTCATTCAGAATAACTTCACACACACGCTACTGTGCATTTCCAAGTCTAATTCTGTCAGTAAATCTATACCTGTCACCCAGCGCCTAAATACTAGGCCTCAAATTTATATCCCGCTAAATCTGTCGTTACTGGTGTACTGTTCTGGCTGGGCAAGTTATTTAGTGTCCGTCAAAGCACATTTTTTGTTCTGGGTTAAAATACTATTCCCAATTTAGCAATTTCCTAATTTAGTGGTTTCTGCTGTATCAGGCCTACTTTAAATACATCCCTAAAAGGGTATATAATATTCAAGGTGCACATAGGGTCATTCAGAATAACTTCACACACACGCTACTGTGCATTTCCAAGTCTAATTCTGTCAGTAAATCTATACCTGTCACCCAGCGCCTAAATACTAGGCCTCAAATTTATATTCAGCTAAATTTGAGTACAAAACATTGGGCCAAATAATATTTTTGTTGTTGTGGTGAACGATAACAATGAGGAAAACATCTAGTAAGGGACGCGGACGTGGACATGGTCGTGGTGGTGTTAGTGGACCCTCTGGTGCTGGGAGAGGACGTGGCCGTTCTGCCACATCCACACGTCCTAGTGTACCAACTACCTCAGGTCCCAGTAGCCGCCAGAATTTACAGCGATATATGGTGGGGCCCAATGCCGTTCTAAGTATGGTAAGGCCTGAGCAGGTACAGGCATTAGTCAATTGGGTGGCCGACAGTGGATCCAGCACGTTCACATTATCTCCCACCCAGTCTTCTGCAGAAAGCGCACAGATGGCGCCTGAAAACCAACCCCATCAGTCTGTCACATCACCCCCATGCATATCAGGGAAACTGTCTGATCCTTAAGTTATGCAGCAGTCTCTTATGCTGTTTGAAGACTCTGCTGGAAGGGTTTCCCAAGGGCATCCACCTAGCCCTTCCTCAGCGGTGGAAGACATAGACTGCAGTGACGCACAACCACTTATGTTTCCTGATGATGAGGACATGGGAATACCACCTCAGCATGTCTCTGATGATGACGAAACACAGGTGCCAACTGCTGCGTCTTTCTGCAGTGTGCAGACTGAACAGGAGGTCACGGATCAAGACTGGGAGGAAGACGATGCAGGGGACGATGAGGTCCTAGACCCCACATGGAATGAAGGTCGTGCCACTGAATTTCACAGTTCGGAGGAAGAGGCAGTGGTGAGACCGAGCCAACAGCGTAGCAAAAGAGGGAGCAGTGGGCAAAAGCAGAACACCCGCCGCCAAGAGACTCCGCCTGCTACTGACCGCCGCCATCTTGGACCGAGCACCCCAAAGGCAGCTTCAAGGAGTTCCCTGGCATGGCACTTCTTCAAACAATGTGCTGACGACAAGACCCGAGTGGTTTGCACGCTGTGCCATCAGAGCCTGAAGCGAGGCATTAACGTTCTGAACCTTAGCACAACCTGCATGACCAGGCACCTGCATGCAAAGCATGAACTGCAGTGGAGTAAACACCTCAAAAACAAGGAAGTCGCTCAGGCTCCCCCTGCTACCTCTTCTGCTGCTGCCGCCTCTGCCTCTTCTGCTGCTGCCGCCGCCTCGGCCTCTTCCTCCGCCTCTGGAGGAACGTTGGCACCTGCCGCCAGCAAACAGGGGATGTACCACCAACACCACCACCACCTCCGTCACCAAGCGTCTCAACCATGTCACACGGCAGCGTTCAGCTCTCCATCTCACAAACATTTGAGAGAAAGCGTAAATTCCCACCTAGCCACCCTCGATCCCTGGCCCTGAATGCCAGCATTTCTAAACTACTGGCCTATGAAATGCTGTCATTTAGGCTGGTGGACACAGACAGCTTCAAATAGCTCATGTCGCTTGCTGTCCCACAGTATGTTGTTCCCAGCCGCCACTACTTCTCCAAGAGAGCCGTGCCTTCCCTGCACAACCAAGTATCCGATAAAATCAAGTGTGCACTGCGCAACGCCATCTGTAGCAAGGTCCACCTAATCACAGATACAAAGAACAGTAAGCACGGCCAGGGACGCTATATCTCCCTAACTGCACACTGGGTAAATGTAGTGGCAGCTGGGCCCCAGGCGGAGAGCTGTTTGGCGCACGTCCTTCCGCCACAAAGGATCGCAGGGCAACATTCTTTGCCTCCTGTTGCCACCTCCTCCTTCTCGGCTTCCTCCTCCTCTTCTTCCACCTGCTCATCCAGTCAGCCACATACCTTCACCACCAACTTCAGCAAAGCCCGGGGTAAACGTCAGCAGGCCATTCTGAAACTCATATGTTTGGGGGACAGGCCCCACACCGCACAGGAGTTGTGGCGGGGTATAGAACAACAGACCGACGAGTGGTTGCTGCCGGTGAGCCTCAAGCCCGGCATGGTGGTGTGCGATAATGAGCGAAATCTCGTTGCAGCTCTGGGACTAGCCGGTTTGACGCACATCCCTTGCCTAGCGCATGTGCTGAATTTGGTGGTGCAGAAGTGCGGGCCGTCTGTTCGCGCTTCCGGCGTTCACATCCTGCCGCTGCTTGCCTGTCTGCGCTACAGCGTAACTTCGGCCTTCCCGCTCACCGCCTCATATGCGACGTGCCCACCAGGTGGAACTCCACCTTGCACATGCTGGACAGACTGTGCGAGCAGCAGCAGGCCATAGTGGAGTTTCAGCTGCAGCACGCACGGGTCAGTCGCACTGCGGAACAGCACCACTTCACCACCAATGACTGGGCCTCCATGCGAGACCTGTGTGCCCTGTTGCGCTGTTTCGAGTACTCCACCAACATGGCCAGTGGCGATGACGCCGTTATCAGCGTTACAATACCACTTCTATGTCTCCTTGAGAAAACACTTAGGACGATGATGGAAGAGGAGGTGGCCCAGGAAGAGGAGGAGGAGGAGGAGTAGGAAGAGGGGTCATTTTTAGCACTTTCAGGCCAGTCTCTTCGAAGTGACTCAGAGGGAGGTTTTTTGCAACAGCAGAGGCCAGGTACAAATGTGGCCAGCCAGGGCCCACTACTGGAGGACGAGGAGGACGAGGATGAGGAGGAGGTGGAGGAGGATGAGTATGAAGCATGGTCACAGCGGGGTGGCACCCAACGCAGCCCGGGCCCATCACTGGTGCGTGGCTGGGGGGAAAGGCAGGACGTTGACGATACGCCTCCCACAGAGGACAGCTTGTCCTTACCCCTGGGCAGCCTGGCACACATGAGCGACTACATGCTGCAGTGCCTGCGCAACGACAGCAGAGTTGCCCACATTTTAACGTGTGCGGACTACTGGGTTGCCACCCTGCTGGATCCACGCTACAAAGACAATGTGCCCACCTTACTTCCTGCACTGGAGCGTGATAGGAAGATGCGCGAGTACAAGCGCACGTTGGTAGACGCGCTACTTAGAGCATTCCCAAATGTCACAGGGGAACAAGTGGAAGCCCAAGGCCAAGGCAGAGGAGGAGCAAGAGGTCGCCAAGGCAGCTGTGTCACGGCCAGCTCCTCTGAGGGCAGGGTTAGCATGGCAGAGATGTGGAAAAGTTTTGTCAACACGCCACAGCTAACTGCACCACCACCTGATACGCAACGTGTTAGCAGGAGGCAACATTTCACTAACATGGTGGAACAGTACGTGTGCACACCCCTCCACGTACTGACTGATGGTTCGGCCCCATTCAACTTCTGGGTCTCGGAGGTGCTGGCCTGCCCTGCGGCCAGCGTTTTGTCTGAACGTGTATTAAGCACGGCAGGGGGTGTCATTACAGACAAACGCAGCCGCCTGTCTACAGCCAATGTGGACAAGCTGACGTTCATAAAAATGAACCAGGCATGGATCCCACAGGACCTGTCCGTCCCTTGTCCAGATTAGACATTAACTACCTCCCCTTAACCATATATTATTGTACTCCAGGGCACTTCCTTATTCAATCCTATTTTTATTTTAATTTTACCATTATATTGCGAGGCAACCCAAAGTTGAATGAACCTCTCCTCTGTCTGGGTGCCGGGGCCTAAATATATGCCAATGGACTGTTCCAATGTTGGGTGACGTGAAGCCTGATTCTCTGCTATGACATGCAGACTAATTCTCTGCTGACATGAAGCCAGATCCTCTGTTACGGGACCTCTCTCCTCTGCCTGAGTGCTGGGCCTAAATATCTGACAATGGACTGTTGCAGTGGTGGCTGACGTGAAGCCTGATTTTCTGCTATGACATGCAGACTAATTCTCTGCTGACATAAAGCCAGATTCTCTGTTACGGGACCTCTCTCCTCTGCCTGGGTGCTGGGCCTAAATTTATGAAAATGGACTGTTGCAGTGGTGGGTGACGTGAAGCCTGATTCTCTGCTATGATATGAAGACTGATTCTCTGCTGACATGAAGCCAGATTGTCTGTTACGGGACCTCTCTCCTCTGCCTGGGTGCTGGGCCTAAATATCTGACAATGGACTGTTGCATTGGTGGCTGACGTGAAGCCTGATTCTCTGCTATGACATGAAGACTGATTCTCTGCTGACATGAAGCCAGATTCTCTGTTACGGGACCTCTCTCCTCTGCCTGGGTGCTGGGCCTAAATTTATGAAAATGGACTCTTGCAGTGGTGGGTGACGTGAAACCTGATTCTCTGCTATGACATGAAGACTGATTCTCTGCTGACATGAAGCCAGATTGTCTGTTACGGGACCTCTCTCCTCTGCCTGGGTGCTGGGCCTAAATATCTGACAATGGACTGTTACATTGGTGGCTGACGTGAAGCCTGATTCTCTGCTATGATATGAAGACTGATTCTCTGCTGACATGATGCCAGATTGTCTGTTACGGGACCTCTCTCCTCTGCCTGGGTGCTGGGCCTAAATTTATGAAAATGGACTGTTGCAGTGGTGGGTGACGTGAAGCCTGATTCTCTGCTATGACATGAAGACTGATTCTCTGCTGACATGAAGCCAGATTCTCTGTTACGGGACCTCTCTCCTCTGCCTGGGTGCTGGGCCTAAATATCTGACAATAGACTGTTGCATTGGTGGCTGACGTGAAGCCTGATTCTCTGCTATGATATGAAGACTGATTCTCTGCTGACATGAAGCCAGATTGTCTATTACGGGACCTCTCTCCTCTGCCTGGGTGCTGGGCCTAAATATCTGACAATGGACTGTTGCATTGGTGGCTGACGTGAAGCCTGATTCTCTGCTATGACATGAAGACTGATTCTCTGCTGACATGAAGCCAGATTGTCTGTTACGGGACCTCTCTCCTCTGCCTGGGTGCTGGGCCTAAATTTATGAAAATGGACTGTTGCAGTGTTGTGTGACGTGAAGCCTGATTCTCTGCTATGATATGAAGACTGATTCTCTGCTGACATGAAGCCAGATTGTCTGTTACGGGACCTCTCTCCTCTGCCTGGGTGCTGAGCCTAAATATCTGACAATGGACTGTTGCATTGGTGGCTGACCTAAAGCCTGATTCTCTGCTATGACATGCAGACTAATTCTCTGCTGACATGAAGCCAGATTGTCTGTTACGGGACCTCTCTCCTCTGCCTGCGTGCTGGGCCTAAATTTATGAAAATGGACTGTTGCATTGGTGGCTGACGTGAAGCCTGATTCTCTGCTATGATATGAAGACTGATTCTCTGCTGACATGAAGCCAGATTGTCTGTTACGGGACCTCTCTCCTCTGCCTGGGTGCTGGGCCTAAATTTATGAAAATGGACTGTTGCAGTGGTGGGTGACGTGAAGCCTGATTCTCTGCTATGATATGAAGACTGATTCTCTGCTGACATGAAGCCAGATTGTCTGTTACGGGACCTCTCTCCTCTGCCTGGGTGCTGGGCCTAAATATCTGACAATGGACTGTTGGATTGGTGGCTGACGTGAAGTCTGATTCTCTGCTATGACATGAAGACTGATTCTCTGCTGACATGAAGCCAGATTGTCTGTTATGGGACCTCTCTTCTCTGCCTGGGTGCTGGGCCTAAATTTATGAAAATGGACTGTTTCAGTGGTGGGTGACGTGAAGCCTGATTCTCTGCTATGACATGAAGACTGATTCTCTGCTGACATGAAGCCAGATTGTCTGTTACGGGACCTCTTTCCTCTGCCTGGGTGCTGGGCCTAAATATCTGACAATGGACTGTTGCATTGGTGGCTGACGTGAAGCCTGATTCTCTGCTATGATATGAAGACTGATTCTCTGCTGACATGAAGCCAGATTGTCTGTTACGGGACCTCTCTCCTCTGCCTGGGTGCTGGGCCTAAATTTATGAAAATGGACTGTTGCAGTGGTGGTTGACGTGAAGCCTGATTCTCTGCTATGACATGAAGACTGATTCTCTGCTGACATGAAGCCAGATTCTCTGTTACAGGACTTCTCTCCTCTGCCTTTGTGCTGGGCCTAAATATCTGACAATGGACTGTTGCATTGGTGGCTGACGTGAAGCCTGATTCTCTGCTATGATATGAAGACTGATTCTCTGCTGACATGAAGCCAGATTGTCTGTTACGGGACCTCTCTCCTCTGCCTGGGTGCTGGGCCTAAATTTATGAAAATGGAGTGTTGCAGTGGTGGGTGACGTGAAGCCTGATTCTCTGCTATGATATGAAGACTGATTCTCTGCTGACATGAAGCCAGATTGTCTGTTACGGGACCTCTCTCCTCTGCCTGGGTGCTGGGCCTAAATATCTTACAATGGACTGTTGCATTGGTGGCTGACGTGAAGCCTGATTCTCTGCTATGACATGAAGACTGATTCTCCGCTGACATGAAGCCAGATTGTCTGTTTCGGGACCTCTCTCCTCTGCCTGGGTGCTGGGCCTAAATTTATGAAAATGGACTGTTGCAGTGGTGGGTGACGTGAAGCCTAATTCTCTGCTATGATATGAAGACTGATTCTCTGCTGACATGAAGCCAGATTGTCTGTTACGGGACCTTTCTCCTCTGCCTGGGTGCCGGGGCCTAAATATCTGAGAATGGACTGTTCTAGTGGTGGGTGACGTGAAGCCAGATTCTCTGCTATGGGACCTCTCTCCAATTGATTTTGGTTAATTTTTATTTATTTAATTTTTATTTTAATTCATTTCCCTATCCACATTTGTTTGCAGGGGATTTACCTACATGCTGCTGCCTTTTGCAGCCCATTAGCCCTTTCCTGGGCTGTTTTACAGCCTTTTTAGTGCCGAAAAGTTCGGGTCCCCATTGACTTCAATGGGGTTTGGGTTCGGGACGAAGTTCGGATCGGGTTCGGATTCCGAACCCAAACATTTTCGGGAAGTTCGGCAGAACTTCTCGAACCCGAACATCCAGGTGTCCGCTCAACTCTAATGAAAACCAATCTGGAAGAACATAAATGCGCCGCTTTTGCGGATGACCTTCTACTCCTAATTACAAACCCCATTCAAGCTTTCCCACCACTTATGACCCTATTTGAACAATTTGGAACACTATCAAATTTTTAAATTAATTACTCTAAGTCCGAAGCACTTAATATTTCCATCCCATCATCCCAAGTCCAGCTCCTACGCTCCTCTTACCCATTTATATGGCAACAAGAAAAAATCAAGTACCTTTGCATTTTCCTAACAAACGACGCAAAATCTCTTTACTCCATGAACTACACTCCTTTACTAAACAAAATCAAAGACCAGCTGAGTTTGCTATCTCTTCCCTTCGTGTCATGGCTAGGTAGAAAAAACTTACTCCAGACATATATTATGCCTAAACTGCTGTATCTCCTTCAAATGGTCCCCATCCACCTGCCGCAATCCTTTTTTGCTACTACGCGTTCATTATTCTCCTCTTTCCTCTGGAAGGGGAAAAAGTCACGCTTAGCGTACAACAAATTAATTAGAGACAGATCACAAGGCGGTATGGGTCTACCAGATGCTCAGACCTATTACAAAGCAATCCAACTAAAAAGATGGTTACAATTGTGCATCCCCAAATTCAGAATATTAGGCTCCGACATGGAACTCCTATCCCTGACCAAATGCCAAATAGCAAGTCTGTGAGGTATAAAAAAATCTACACACCCGATTGACGGACTGACCAAGGGGATCTTTTCAACCTTCAGTACTATCTCCAAACACACACAACTGCTCTCTGATCCCCCAAGTTTTCTTCCTTCTCCACTAGGCCCTTTTCTGGTCTACCCCACCATCTTTAACCCACCAGATTTCTGGAACTCATTTAAAGATATAAATCTTGAGGAATTAATGGCTAGCGCTAACACAACAGCAGCGAGGGAAGCAATACGTTCCCTTCATATAAATGTAAAATATGGTAAAGGTCGGCTCACCCCTGATTCCAGCTGGCAAGGTGCTCCACCCCGATGTCGTACCCCGATCACCAGAAATAAAGCAATAATAGTTGAAAGGATGGGCACTCTAATATCTGGATCCCAGAGTAGGCAATATTTATTTATTTATAACAATACAAATATCAACCAAAACAGATCAAAATCCTGTTAAAACATAATATAAAATTAATAAAATTAATAAATATACTTGATAAAATATGCTGCAGAAAAATCCACTGGTATTACTAATAAGTGGCCTAATGGCAGCCGTAGGTTCTGATTATGTACAGACTATATTGCCAAGTATATTTGACTGCAATCGATTAATAACTTCACACTGTCGAATAAAACGTGAAAATAGGTGCCACTGAGGAAGAAGGTGGATACCCTTCGAAACGCGTCTGGCGTGGACCGATTGGACCTGACTATAAACCGCAACAGTTTACCATCTGATGTTGGACAAAAGAAAGCGCTTTCTAGGATAAAAAAGCTTTATGGCCATTTAGCAGCCACCTATGTACGTGACCGCACTAAAGAGAGGTGGAGCACGTATCCCAATTAAGGATACCTAAGGTGAACCTGTAGTGGAACGGAGCGAATACCACCAAGCACTGCCACTCACAGCCGGACCTGGAAAAGCACGGTAATACACCATAGGAGCTTGTATCTAAACAGCTTGGCCGCATGCTGTCTGGGGCCCAGTGATATATTCCACCCAGAACTTCCACCACGTGGGACGCCACGGTAAAGTTCACATGTGAGTAACAAAATAATTTACCAACTGATTATATGTGCATATATTATCACTCTATAGCTTCACTACTGAAATATTGAATCATCGTTGCTGTGCTCTATAGCGGTGTTAACCAGAGACTTGCCGGACTGATACATTGTATAACAGAGTATATTTTTCGGATCAGATACTGGAATACTAAGTCGACCCCCAGGAATTTCTCTGTTACATTCAGAAAGACTGAACTTGAGGACAAATCTCCACAGTCATTTTTGCACGGTTGCCGATTACCGCAACCATTCGAACACCTATCGTATACTGCACCTACCCATAATAATATTTTATGTTTTATCACCTAATTTTGATTCTTATACTTTCTATGCACTGGTCACCTATTTTCACGTTTTATTCGACAGTGTGGAGTTATTAATCGATTGCAGTCAAATATACTTGGCAATATAGTCTGTACATAATCAGAACCTACGGCTGCCATTAGGCCACTTATTAGTAATACCAGTGGATTTTTCTGCAGCATATTTTATCAAGTATATTTATTAATTTTATTAATTTTATATTATGTTTTAACAGGATTTTGATCTGTTTTGGTTGATATTTGTATTGTTATAAATAAATAAATTACTGTCATATTGCCTACTCTGGGATCCAGATATTAGAGTGCCCATCCTTTCAACTATTATCCCTTCATATAAAGCAAGACAATTTTTTAGATCTGAAAGTGTTCAGGGATACGTGTTCTAAATTGCATGATGAATATAAGATTGCCAAGGAACTAACCTGGTTTGAAAAAATAGTACAAGAACGAGAGACTCTTAGACATGCAATTTCCAATATTTACAGGAACCTGATCCATTTACGAAAACAGAACAAGCCAGACTATATTGCTCAGTGGGAGAAAGATCTGGGGATATCACTAAATGCAAAAGAAATAGACCAAATTCATCTAAGATCACACAGTTTCTCTAGATGCGTAAAAGTCCAAGAACACTCATACAAAACAATGGTTAGGTGGTATAACGACCCTAGCAAACTCCATAAGATGGGTCTGTTCATGTCAGACACATGTTGGCGATGCCTTCAGGGTGTAGGTACCCTAGGTCACATAATGTGGTCATGCCCTAAACTAACTAATTTTTGGTCAAATATTGAAACTGAAATAAATAACATTTGCAGCTTCTCCCTAAAGCTCACCCCTTCTTCAGTACTTTTATGGCTTCCAGGAAAAAGTTGGTCCCCTAAAGCCTTTGATCTAGCCACATGGCTAGTTCAAGCAGCTAGGTCACTGATACCTCTGCGTTGGCTTGACCTGGACCCTCCCACCATCTCTCAGTGGAAGATCAAGGTTGACCAACTTTATCTCATGGAAGAACTTAGCAGCTGGGCCAACCGCTCGCATTCCAAATTCCTTAAATTATGGAAACCATGGATTGAATACAGGAAAACATAGTCTTCACAACTTGCACACTACATATTTCCACCTCTTGCTACAATCCCCTCTTGAATATTTAACCTGAGATGGATTAAATTGAGTACTTTTCCCATTTGAGATTTGTATTGGTCGCTTATGTAGTCTAAATCTACAAATTTAAAAGCCACACAACACTTTTTTATAACTTACCGATTTTTTGAGCCTGGGAGCAGCTTATGTGTTCTTCTTGTTACGTTCAATGTGTTCGTTACATGGAGGTCTCATTATTCCTCCAGATGTTACTTTAATATGTCACTACTACCGTCACTTGATTATTGCTTTTCAATGGGACTATAATTCCTACTGTGATATGTAAACAGTTTTAACCCATGCAATCCAAGCAGATCAATACCATCTACCAAACCTGTCAAAAATGCACGCTACTATGTGATCTCCTTTATTGTACAAGTGTTTCTTTATAATCGATGTTACATGCGCATTATTGCTAATCCGATTTGTAACACCTTTCTTCTGTGCACTGTAATGCTACAAGTGTAGCTTATTGGCTTTATGTGAAAATCAAATAAAAAGATATTTGTTAAAAAAAAAAGACAAAGGGGCACTGCCTCAGACTGGAGAAGAAAAAGTTCAGTCTCCAGAGCCTCAAAGCTTTTTTACTATAAGAACTATGAATCTATGGAATAGACCCCTCTGGAAGTGGTCACAACAGGAACAGTGGACAGTTTTAAAAAGGGCTTAGATGATTTTTTTAAAAGTAAATAACATTAATGCTTATGAAAATTTGTAGAAATCTGAGTCTCACTTCCTTATGGGATTCACGTCCCCCCCTATCCCTTGGTTGAACTTGATGGACTTATGTCTTTTTTCAACCATATTAACTAAGTAACTATGTAAGATAGCTCCCCTCCAGCCTGAAGATCGGGTGTTAGTCCGCAATAAGCAAGTTCGGCGGTTGGGAAAATCGGAGCCCAAATAGGAGTTGCAGCCAAATGTGATGGTCCAATAGATTGATCCCCATTCACCAGTGTATGAAGTAAAGCCAGAAAAACATGAAGGACCCAGTCGAAATCTGCATAGTAATATGATGAGATCTTGCACATTCCCAGCTACAGAACTTCTACCTCAGCCTGCTGAAGAAGGCCCGGTACCAAAACAGTCAGAATGGTGAATAGTCAACCTTAGCACAGGAGACTGGAATGTTGAACCTAGGACTGAATCTGAAGTATTCAAGTATTCAGTACTATCATACTCCATTGTGGCATCTCTTTCACCTGGTGTGAACCTAAAAGGAATTACTACTATAATACTAACAAGCAGCAAAGTGTGTAATTTAATAAACAAGGCAGTAGAACTGTGGCTGAATAGGGATAGTAGTAGTGGCAGCCCCATGGTATGGAACATGATGTGCAGGGAAAAACATGTGTAGTTGTGTAGTAATGTTGTGTAGTAATAGTAATGGCATCAGAAGTAATAGTAGCTGCAGTGTTAGATAGATATATATGGTTGGTATCTCTGATGCACACCAGTACTAAAAATACACTGGGAACAACAGATTTTTTTTTGTTTACTTAGCTTTTTTATAAAATGGTCATTTGAACAGTCCAATAAAACATGTGGTACCTGTGATGCAGAACAATACCTCAAGCAGCACACTATTAGCTCAAGGATTAATAGTTTAAAATATTTGAGTTTGTGAATTATGTGATAAAGAATGGGCTGATTCACATAAAAAATAATTGGTTTAGCTTTAAATTATGCAATAGCCTTCAGAACTAGAAGGGCTGTCACCACCAGCCTCCCTGAGTCAGCCTGAATGAGTTACACCTAATGAAACATTGACTCCTTTCTCTCAAACCTACAGTATCTCTGTGCAAAATAAGTATAAATGAACTAGTTTTATCCTCACCTCACTGTGAAATAATCTCTCTGATGCTAAACTAGCTGCATTCTGTATTTTAAGATCTCTTTTCCTTATCTGCCAGACGTCCTATCCCTCCAATATACGAGCCCAGAAAACATAGGCAGACCCTATCTTTGAGGTTATATAGTGCCTATGACACATCCACTGAAATAATTGCTATAGTCCCACATACTTGACAGAAACTGACTGCAAGGCATTAAGGGTAAGCCTGCTGGGGTTATGCTATCCTCTTTAATAATTTTTTAAAATCTCCACTATAGTCTAATATTCCGATGTAAAATGGTGGACACCATTTTAAGAAATTTGAATGGTGCAAATCCCCAATAATTTCGATTTGCTGAAACTTTTTGGAAACTTTTAACACATTTGTTTTTTTGTAGAATCAATTCAATCATCTATCTTTATGTTTCACATATTTGGTTTACACTGATCATCTCCAGAGTGATTATTTATAATGACTTCTTTTTGTTCCATCCTAATTTAAAATACCTTGAGAGGCCACGCTAAAGGCATTATTTTTAATAGTCTCCTTCTTGGGGACTAAAGGTTCTGTTATATATTCCACATACACAATATCCTAAGCCATTTTAATTTACAGCATTAGTCAGTGCACTGTGACCTTTTTCCAGGTTATATAAATTATGTACCCAACAGAAGTTCATAAAGTCAACTCCACCAAGGTCACTGAGTTTCTTATACTGGGATTCCCGGCTCTGAATGATTACAAGTTGCCTTTCTTCTCCATCATTCTCCTCTTGTATTCCATAACTATATGTGAAAACCTCTTGATCATTTTACTGGTGTCCACAAGCCAACATCTCCATTCTCCAATGTATTTCTTCCTTGGACATTTGGCGCTGTCAGACATCATCCTTGTGACAAGTGTTATTCCTAAGATGTTGGATATCATTATAAGAGAAGGGATCATGATATCTTATGTTGCATGTTTAACTCAATCTTATGTGTATGGTGGAACTGTCAGTGCAGAGTGTTTTTTGCTCACAGCCATGTCCTATGACCGTTACTTGGCCATCTGTAGACCACTACATTATATCTCAGTGATGAATGTCAAGGTTAGATACAGCCTGATCATCTCATCCTGGATGCTCGGTTTTACATTAATGCTTATCTCACTTTTACTTCTTTGTGGTTTAGACTTCTGTGGGCCGAATGTTATTGACCATTTCTTTTGTGACTATACCCCTCTGTTACAACTTTCTTGCTCAGATACATCCATTCTTGACATTGAACTGGTTGTCCTTTGTTTTCCAATAATTATTTTGCCATTTGTATTCATTATTATAACGTATGTTCAAATTTTCATCACTATCTTTAGTATTTCCTCCACCTCGGGCCGACAAAAGACTTTCTCCACTTGTAGCTCTCACTTGGTAGTTGTTTCTACCTATTATGGCTCCATGCTCATCATCTACATGGTCCCTTACAGAGGACATTCACTTACTGTTAACAAGTTTATTTCCGTTGTCTACATTGTACTGACCCCCCTTCTAAACCCTGTTATATACAGTCTGAGGAATAAAGCCATTCAGTCATCTGTGATGAAATATCTGATGGTCTGTGGTAAGAAAAGGAACTTGTACTAGAAGAAAGAGATGCAAAGCTTGAGAAATGTATGGCTTCTTCTATATATCGCTATCCCTGTGTTTTTTTTCTTGTTCTAACAATATATTTGTAATAATGTTAATGAAATGTAATATTTGAAATAAACTATTGATTTTGCATACTGTAGTATAATATATTACTATGCATTTTTGTACTTACTGTTGCTGCATTTGCCATTTAACAAGTTTTCTTGTAATCAATTTAAAAATATTATTTCACTAAAATATTTGAGTTTATTTAGAAATACTTTGAATTTACAAACCAAACCTGTCATATATACAGTTGTTAGCAGTAGTGTTGGGCGACGCATGCTTTGGATCATAGATCCAAAATTGCTTCATTCAAAACTTCATTTAAATACTGTACATTCAAATGTATGGGCTTCAAGGAGATGAAATTATTTAAGTCTGAAGTCTTGCAAAAGGTGAAGAACTTTGGCATTTGTTTCTACAACTTGAAATGCAGTTTTAAAATGGTTTTCAAGACTTATCAAATTTAACCTCCATGAAGCCCATAAATATGAATGCTGTACGGAGGAGGGTCTCTGTTTTGAATGTATCTATGATCCAAAGCTTGCTTTGCTTAAGACTAGTTAACACTGTTGCCGCGGGTTCTGGTGTTTGAATCTGACTAAGGGCAACATATCCAGGGAATTTGTATGCTCTCCCTGTGTTTGAATTTTTTTTTGCTGCATGCTCCGCAAAAAAGAGGACAAGCCTTCCATCTGGGGGGAAGAGGCTGACTGCTTCAAAAAGTCTTACATGATTTCTTAGAACTAAAAAACATTAACTCTTATGTAAATGTGTAGAATTCTTGTGTTGAATGCTGATCTAGTCTGATCACCAATATGAACAAGAAACAAAAATGTTCTCTTTTGAGCTGCTGGCTCCATCAATGAGGGGGAAACATAGTTATGAAAGTTTATTAATGTCCTTCCACATGCCTTGATTGAACGTGAAGGACATTATTTTTTTCAGCCATATTATTACTATTTTCCTTGTACAGGTTGAATGGATAGTGGATGAGTGGCTTGCTTATCTATTACAGGAGATGCTGGAGATTGGTTCTGCCAACAGCCATTTAAAGCTGTACCAGTCTTGTCATGCTCATGAACGTCAACTTCAAAACCACACTTTCCTTTTTCCAGATATCAATTTCAGTTTGCTGTTTCAGTTTGTTCACTGAATGATGAGTAGTTTCATAAACCCTTCAGGTAATCCCACAGAGTTGCACATTGTTTGGTCTGGTGACTGTGGAGGCAAAACACACTTTTGCTCACCACAAATTCTATTTTTGCCACAAAATGACGTGCGCAAAATACTAAACACACAAGTGTTCACATTTTCATCAAAGATTATGAACATTACTTGTCGCCATTGTACCATGTATTCAGGTGCCAGCTTCTTATGGGTTCCAATTTGTACCAATATGTTCAATGGTGGTTCATGTTGCCATTGTCCACTGTGTCTTGGCCTCGGCTATTTGTGGGTGTGCTTTATCCATTTCAGATATATGCCATTAGGCTAATATGCCCAACTTGCCCCAAACACATTAGAGGAAATTAAAATTAAACCTTTATTATATCATTCATATTAATAGTAGTGATAATGAAAGTGTGTGAAAAGATTAAAAATAGCAAGCCTAGATGAGTTGTCTTTGAAGATGCAGCTAGGGATGATAGGTATGCACAACCTGTACAGTCCCTATATTGCTGCTTGTAGTACTGATCTACTATACAAATTCAGTTCACTTCACTGACTCGACTGTTGAAAAACTAAAATCAGCTTGACACCAAAATCTAACCACTGCCCCCCAACATTTTTCACCCGCTAGATTGGCTTCATCAGGGGTATCGGGCAAGAATGGTACGAGATGCCGTAGAACTAACCTATAAAGCCTTCTGTGCTACTCCCTCAATTATAAACAGCCTGTCAAATAGGGCTCATGTCATAGAATAGATAACAAAGACGTCCCCTAAATTATTCCTCTCCAATATCAATGGATAGAGATTGTATGAGCCCTTCCGAGCCGCTGACACTACAGGCAGGTACATGTAGCTGGCCAGCTAAGACTTGTCCTAGTTTGCAAATATGCCTTAAATGTGTATACAGCTAATCCTGCCAATAGCCTTAATACAGTTCCTATGTTTATGTGTTAAAGACAAAAGCAGAGTTATTTACTGTAACATCATATTTTGGATGTCATATAACTGTTATATTTTGTGTTCACAGAAGCAGAAAAAGATAATATGCCTTTAAGATTCATTTTGTAATGTAAGGTAAGCTCAGTGACACAGCAGAAACAGCAGAAAGCATAGTGTTAATCTGTTGTTGCTAGGCAGAAGTCTAGACCAATCACAACCAGCCTCACACACAGCCTGCCTGGGAATTCCCCTAGCAGGAGCTGCTAGAATCATTATTCACCAGAGACAGGAGTTATATGTGTGTTTACTTACAGTTCCACCAAATACAAATTGCAAGCTACAAATTGCAAGCATACAAACCAGATTCCATACAAATTGCATACAAACTGCAAACTTCTCATACCAGATCATAAGCAATTGCATACTGCAAACTGCAAACTGCAAACCAAGTCGAGCAAGCAGACCTATTAGTTAGACCTCAGATATACCTCTCAGAGAGATCATAAAGTGCTTAAATAACTTGTGAGAGTGCAGATACTCAAGAGAGAAATATATCCACCATTTTATGTTAAATGACAAGATTGAACAGTTGAACCACCATCTTAATCATACCATTATTTTGTGATATCTTTTCAACACGTGTTTTGTACACGGACTATCTGCTGCGGAGGTGTCAGTGTTATATATGAAGAAAAGTTGAAGTTAATAAAGAAGTTATTTCAAGCATTTGGTGTGTTCTTTAAACCTACTGTTTCCATAGAACGGCACTAGAGGAATTACAGAGTAATAGACAGTCTGGTTAGACTAGAAGTCAGAGATATCAAAATTCTTCTAATTCCACAGTGCAAAAGGCATTTCATAGTGCTGCACCTGCCAAAGTACAAGAAGACCTACCTGCACTCCAACTTAGAGTGAAGAACAAAATTCTCCTACAGTACAACTGAGCGGGAACTTAGACCTTGGAGTCCTACTTCTTGAGGTAATGCGACTCCGCAAGAACTTAGATATTAGCCATGAGATTAACCCCAATAGGGTGGCTGCACGGGGACTTAGAAAAGTATCTGTGTATTTGATAGTACGTTGATACTCCTACAATATCTATCTATTCTATGATGTGAGTCCTATTTAATAGGCTCATACCATTCCTGCCCGATACCCCTGATGAAGCCAGTCTAGCTGGTGATGCATGTTGGGGGGCAGTGGTTAGATTTTAGGTGTCAATCTGATGTTAGTTATACAACATTCGAGTAAGTGAAGTGAACTGAATTTGTATAGTAGATCAGTACTACAAGCAGCAATATAGGGACTGTACAGGTTGTGCATACCTGTCATTCCTAGCTGCATTTTCAAAGACAACTCATCTAGGCTTGGTATTTTTAATGTTGTCACGCACTTTCATTATCACTACTTTTAATATGAATGATATAATAAAGGTTTAATTTTAATTTCCTCTAATATGTTTGGGGCAGGTTGGGCATATTAGCCTAATGGCATATATTTGAAAAGTATCTACTGTGAGTTGTGCCCTCCCTAAGGTGGGTCTTATTTTCTTTGTCGTCCCTGTGCTTTATCCATCGTGCTTTATCGCTCCTCAGTTTTGTTCTATGAAGGCTACTCTCCATGCTCTGTGTGTATGAATCGGTTTGACTAATGAGTTTGTTTGCTCTGTCATTTAGTTCATGGGTCTGTGTCCTGCCCTGGCTGTGCAATCTCAGATTCTGCTTTCTAATTCTTTTGGATCTCTGCATGTTCTGTCTTTGGATTCTGTGAGGTCTGTTCCATGCTTTGTCTGGATTCAGTCATAGATCATTTACCAGTGAATTCCCAAGTTCTAGTTTTTGTCTGATTGCTATTGTCAGGTTTCCGTATCTGGACCTTCTATGTCTGAATTTTGTCCCAGAGTTCTTTGCCTGTTCCATCTTGCTAAGTTTCTGATCATGAAATGAAATTCAAACCACGTAGAAATGGAATCCACAGAAAAGGACAATTGAGACTTGACGCTAACTTTTATGTTAACACAAGCAAATTGCTGAACTATCCTGTGTTTCACTGTAGTAATCAAGTATATTTGCTGGTTTAATTGAATTGAACAATCCCCCCAAAAATGTACTTCAAACCGCTTGGAAATGGAATTTATGAAAGCGGACAATTTAGGCTTGATGCTCAATTTTACAGTAACACTCATAGGTAGATTGCTGCACTTATCTGTGTTTTGCTTTAGTAATCAAGTATGTATGCTGATTTATATTAAATTGAACAATTCCCCCCAAAATTTTAAATTCCAACCATTTGAAAATGGAATTCACGGAAACTAACAATTTAGGCTTTACACTCATTTTCACGTTAACACTCACAGGTAAATTGCTGCACTACATTGTGTTTTGCCATATTTATATGGTAGTTTAATTAAATTGAACAATAAAAAAAAAATATAAATTCCAACCATGTAGAAATAGAATTAATGGAAACAGACAATTGAGGCCTGATACTAACTTTTAAGCTAATACTCACATGTAGACTGCTGCACTTCCCTTTGTTTGGCTGTAGAAATCATGCATGTATATATGCTGGTTTAATTAAAATAAACAATAATTTTTCCAACAATAGTTAAATAGAATTCCCTGAAACGGATAATTGAGACTGGACACTCAATTTCATGTTAATACTCACTGGTAGATTGCTGCACTGTCCTGTCTTTAGCTGTAGTAATCAATAGTGATGATCAAGCACCAAAGTATTCGGGTGTTCGGGCCGAACACATTGCTATATTCGTGTGCTCGGCCGTGCATCCGAGTATAATGGAAGTCAATGGGAGACAACCAGGCGCCCCCTGCTCTGAACAGGGAAGGGTGCCTGGTCTATTGGAAAAGGTCAAAAAGTGACAGAAACACCACCAAAATGGATCGGGAACACCATGGGGACGATGTCTGGATGCATCTTGGACTCCCAGGTCGCTGCTGCGAACCATGTTGTCCGAGTTGTAAGCCACTTTTACAGACTGACCAAAATACGCACAAAACCCCCCAAAAAATGGTGGGTCAAGTTATTAAAGCAGAAAAATCGAAGGAAGGCAGGAGGCGTGCGGCAATTACCCACTCCCGACTCGTAAAGGTAGTGACGATAAATAACAATACAGGACTCTTAAGATGCCCTGTTATTAGAATGAGTAATAAAATATTACAGGGAATGTCACTGCGGTATTTTGGATGAGGAAGCGTTATACAGGAGAGGCCCTGCTGCCACTTTGTTGACTCTAGATAAATTCTGCCTGATCGTACGTCCCTGTGAAGTCCACGATCCATTTGGATATCTTCCCTATCAACTTTCGATGTACTTTTATGTGCCCACCATGGTGATCACCGATAACGGGGAATAATAGTTCGATTTTGGAGAGGGAGCCTGATAAACTGCTACGGCTACTATTTAAAAGCAAGGCAGCATGAGTCTCGGGCCTGCTGGTGAGCTGACCCTGCAAAAGATTTAAGTCGCAGGCCTGCATGTGAGCTAACCAAGTCAAATATTTTACGTGCGGGCCTGCTGGTGAGCAGAGGTGGAACCGACAAACCCAACTTGAATTTGATGGCTGCATTAATCTGCAGGTGACCGTGATACAGCTCTACAGATTGTTTCCCTCTGCATCTTTATAAGCAATCTGTGGCCTCAGTCTTTTATCCAGACTCTGTCATTGTGCCACCATGTGGCCTCCTCATGCTGCCATCTCCACACCATGTCACCTTGCCACTCATTTTTATCACCATGCTTATGCTGCTTAAAAGGCCCTAAACTGATCACCAAGCCCACAATCTAATTAAGGTTTTACGCACAAAACCAAAGTAAAAATCGATTTAATATGACAAAATTGAATGAAAACATTCTTTCCTGTATATTTACTTGTATATAAAGTGCAAGCCCTGCCGAGAATTACAATGAAGAGGCACTCCGCTACAACCTGTATATCACATAAAGGAGGGCCTCATTCACATTGAGTTGCGGGCCTGCTGCTGAGCTGACTCTCTAAAACATTATTAGTTGAGAAGTCAGGGGCAATCAAGGCCTTGTTCATTTGTCAGCATTGCCACTGGACAAGCGGATACACCACTGGATAATGCCACCAGCAGCACTAAATACACGCTCAGACAAAACGCTGGCGGCAGGGCAGGGCAGGGCAGGCCAGCACCTCCAAGGCGTAGAGCACAAGTTCGTGCCACGTGCCCTCTCTCCTTCTGTACCATTCTGTAACTCGTCTTGTTTATGATTAGTGCAATTGTCTGTATTACGTATGTATACCACTTTTCATATGTACAGCGCTATGGAATGAATGGCGCTTAAATAATAATAATTATGGGCGAGGGCCTGCTGTTGAACTGACCCTCTAAAACATTAGTGGTGAGGGCCTGCTGCTGAGCTGACCCTCTAAAACATTATGGGCGAGGGCCTGCTGCTGAACTGACCCTCTAAAACATTAGTGGTGAGGGCCTGCAGTTGATCTGTCCCTATTAAAATAAATGTGAGTGGAGGGAATATAGAACATCTGGATGATGATGAGAAGGACGAGAAAACAAGATTCAACCATATACTATTTTTTTGTAGTGGAAAAGGTGCATGGGAATACACTACAGTAGATTGAGTACATTATAAATGATAGATTGAAATTGCCTTTATGTTCATCATCAGCTCAGCTCTCCTCTGGTGGAGTTGAGAAGTCAGGGGCAATCAAGGCCTTGTTCATTTTTATCTGAGTCAACCTGTCAGCATTGCCAGAGGACAAGCGGATACGCTTATCTGTTATAATGCCACCAGCATCACTAAATACACGCTCAGACAAAATGCTGGCGGCAGGGCAGGCCAGCACCTCCAAGGCGTAGAACGCAAGCTCATGCCACGTGTCCAGCTTGGACACCCAGTAGTTGTAAGGCACTGAGGGATCGTTTAGGACGCTGACACGGTCTGCTATGTATTCCTTCACCATCTTCCAAAACTTTTCCCTCCTTGTACCACTAGGCCGTGCTTCAGGGTGAGGTTGCTGGCAGGGTGTCATGAAAGTGTCCCATGCCTTGGAAAGTGTTGCCGTGCCTCTGTTGGAAATGCTGTGTCTTCCCCTTGTCTCCCTTCCTCAGTTGCCTAAGGAAGTACGGACTCTGCCGCCAGTGATGTCAGATGGAAAATTTGGGAGCATTTTTCCAACAAGGATCTTCTGGTATTGCACCATTTTGCTCGTCCTCTCCACCAGAGGAATGAGAGATGAGAAGTTCTCTTTGTAGCGGGGGCCGAGAAGGGTGAACACCCAGTAATCCATGTTATCTAAAATGCGTATAACGCGAGGGTCGCTGGAAAGGCAGCCTAACATGAAGTCAGCCATGTGTGCCAGAGTACCAACAGGCAAGACGTCGATGTCGACATCAGGATAACTCTCCATCTCCTCATCCTCCTCTTCCTCTTCTGCCGATCCACAGACGGAATTAAAGTTCCATGGGTACTACCCTCTGTAGCAGAGTCAACTGTCTCCAGCTCCTCCTCCTCCTCCTCTTCATGGTCCAATTTGCGCTGTGAAGACGAACTGAGGGTGGGCTGGCTATCACCCTGTATAATGTCCTCCCCCTTTTTCTCGTCTGACACATTCAGAGCGTCGTCCTTAATTGTGAGCAGCGATTGTTTGAGTAGACACAGCAGTGGGATGGTTACGCTGATAAGAGCGTTATCGCCACTAACCATCTGTGTGGATTCATCAAAGTTTTTTAAAACCTCACAGAGGTCTGACATCAATGCCCCCTCCTCGCTTGTGAATAGTAGCAGTTGACCCAAAAGGCGACGACCATGTTGCAGCTGGTATTCCACAACTGCCCTCTACTGCTCACAAAGCCTGGCCAACATGTGGAACATAGAGTTCCAGCGAGTGCTCACGTCGCATAACAGTCGGTGAGCTGGAAGCCGCAAGCACTGCTGCAGTGTTGACAGACCGGCTGAAGCCCGGGACGACTTGCCAAAATGGGCACACACGCGGCGCACCTTCACTAGTAGCTCTGGCAAATTGGGGTAGGTTCTGATAAACCGCTGAACCGCTAAGTTTAAAACATGGGCTAGGCATGGGATGTGTGTCAGGTTGCCGAGCTCCAAAGCTGCCACCAAGTTACGGCCATTGTCAGACACAACCATGCCTGGTTGTAGGTTGAGTGGAGAGAGCCACAGCTCGGTCTGTTCCCTTATACCCTGCCAAAGCTCTGCGGCGGTGTGCTGTTTGTCCCCTAAACAGATCAACTTCAGCACGGCCTGTTGACGCTTACCCTCAGCAGTGCTACACTGCTTCCAGCTAAATAATCGCTATTTTTAAAATTATGTGAAGAAAATATGTGAGTACAACTTTGCTAAAAAAAATTGCTGCCACCACCCAACATTTTTGGGTCTTTGAAACGTTTTAAAATTGAATAAATTACGATCGCAATCTCCCTACACTGTCTGTCCCTTCCTAAGCGCAGCTCTCCCTGACTCACAATGAGCCAAATCCGCATCATCTTGTGCTATATAGCACCCCATGACGCGTTCCGGCCAGTCAATCACTGTAATGCCAGCAGCCAACATGGCTACGGCATTACAGTGATGGCAGTACTCACCTGCAAGTTTATTGGCTGCTCAGCAGCCGCAAAACGTATGGGGAGGAGACTCGAGCATCGCGCTCAAGCATATGTGGTATTCGGCCGAGTACCGCCATGTGCCGAGCATAGCGATGCTCGAGGCCAACAAGTATTCGGCCGAGCATGCTCGCTCATCACTAATGAGGAGTCAACACAGTGGCTCAGTCACAGAGAGTGGAGAGGTTGGGATTTTCCTTAAAAGATTTGATTCAATCTAAATTTGTGACGAATCACTTAAAAAAAAATCAGCTATTTCCTGGCTGCACAGAGCCTGTATAGTGGTGTAGAACACTGTGCCTTGCAGTAACAAGCATAGGGAGTCTTCTATGGTAGTGAAATAATACTGTGAGTCCGTATGACATGCAGATGACAGGCGTCGCTCTTAGAATCACTGCACACATCACTTAATTGGTCAGTTACAGGCAGGGGCGTACATAAAAATCATTGGGCCCCATAGCAAGAATCAGAATTAGGCTCCCTAATTCCGCCCATAACCCACCACTGGCTCCTCCCCTGCCCCCCCCCCCTTTTTGCTAATAAATAAAGAAATACAATGAATAAATAACCTTTTTAAACCGTTACGGATAAATCTTTTTTTTTTTTTTTTTATTAGAGGGAACCGCATTCCTATGCCTTCACTCACGGCATTGATTGTGGCACCTTAGGGGTTAAATGATGGGTGCGGTGCACTGTCCAGAGACATTACATCATATGTGACCGATATCAGCCTCTTCTCTTATAACGCTCCAGTACTGATATAACCATGTGACCGATATCAGCCGCTCCTCTTATAACGCTCCAGTACTGATATAACCTACAGAGACATTAAATCCTATGTGACTGATATCATCCGCTCCTCTTATAACGCTCCAGTACTGATATAACCTCCAGACATTACATCATATGTGACTGATATCAGCCGCTCCTCTTCTAACGCTCCAGCGCTGATATAACCTCCAGAGACATTACATGAGAAAAGAAAAGAACAAGCCCTGCAAGGTACTGTGCTGTCCCTTCCACCAAAGTAAAACTAAATGCAGTCCAGCAGCAGAGAAGAGCGGGTGCTGGTAGCTGGGAGCCGGCCCTTGCTTCCTTGCAGGCAGGCCGCCCTGACAGTATAGTAATTGCCCTGCTGGTGGCCCTGGCTGCACTGACACTTCATACAGTATGACAGAGAGGATGGGCCTGCAGTGTTATCAGTGTGTGATATCGCAACCTGTCTGCCCTGCTACGCTCTCTCACTGCTATCATAGTGAGAGCACAGCAGGGCCAGCAGTCTGATCAGATAGGATGGAATGCCCAGCGATAATAAATATATAACTAGAGAGCAGACGTAGGGGGTGGTGCCTTCCATGCACTCTGGGCCCCCCCTCCCACAGGCCCCATAGCAGCTGTGTGGTCTGCCTATATTTGTGGTACGCCACTAGTTACAGGGCCAACATTGACCAAATAACTCAAGTGTGAACTCTGCCTTACCAGTAAATGTTAGCATCAGGTATAAAGAACTGTGCAGTGGCCCAAGATCCTACTATAGAATGAAGAAGTGCACTCCTATTACACCATCGTCAACTGATTCCACATACATTTCTACAGAACCTGTTCTGTTACATACTGAAACAAGTAGTGCCCCCATGACCGAGTGGAGAGGGTGGAAACAGCATGAGGAGTCAACACAATGGCCCAGTCACAAATTAGTGAGGGTGGCAACAACATGGGGAGTCAACACGGTGGCCCAGTCATAGAATGTAACTGGGCCACTGTGTTGACTCCTCATGCTGTTGCCACCTCCCCACTCTGCAACTGGGCCACTGTGTTGACTCCTCATGTTGTTGCCACCTCACCAGAGTGGGGAAGTGGCAACAGCATGAGGAATCCACACAGTAGTCAGTCACAGAGTGGTGAGGGTGGGAATCTCATGAGGAGTCAACACAATGGCCCAGTGACAGAGAATGGAGGTGGCAACAGCATGAGGAGTTAACACAGTGGTCAGTCACAGAGTGGTGAGGGTAGGAATTGCATGAGGAGTCAACACAGTTGCCTAGTCACAGAGTGGGCCATGCTGATGTCCTCCGACGGCTTAATGAAAAATTCCCACACCATTCCTTTTCTTCTGCGCCCTACCGTGTGCCCGTACAGTGGTTTACGAACACATATGGGGTATTTCTGTAAACTACAGAATCAGGGCCATAAATAATGAGTTTTGTTTGGCTGTTAACCCTTGCTTTGTAATTGGAAAAAAAAATATTAAAATGGAAAATCTTCCAAAAAAGTGAAATTTTGAAATTGCATCTCTTTTTTCCATTAAATCTTGTGCAACACCTAAAGGGTTAACAAAGTTTGTAAAATCTGTTTTGAATACCTTGAGGGGTGTAGTTTCTTAGATGGGGTCACTTTT
The DNA here is from genome assembly GCF_014858855.1 of Bufo gargarizans. Classification (NCBI taxonomy): domain Eukaryota; kingdom Metazoa; phylum Chordata; class Amphibia; order Anura; family Bufonidae; genus Bufo; species Bufo gargarizans. Next base: position 5,056,531 of record NC_058081.1, on the reverse strand, counting down.
ATGGAGTTTCTACTCTAGGGGTGCATCAGGGGGGGCTTCAAATGGGACATGGTGTCAAAAAACCAGTCCAGCAAAATCTGGCTTCCAAAAACCAGACGGCGCACCTTTCACTCTACGCCCTGCTGTGTGGCCGTACAGTAGTTTACGGCCACATATGGGGTGTTTCTGTAAACTACAGAATCCGGGCCATAAATAATGAGTTTTGTTTGGCTGTTAACCCTTGCTTTGTAACTGGAAAAAAAATATTAAAATGGAAAATCTGCCCAAAAAGTGAAATTTTGAAATTGTATCTCTATTTTCCATTAAATCTTGTGCAACATCTAAAGGGTTAACAAAGTTTCTAAAATCAGTTTTGAATACCTTGAGGGGTGTAGTTTCTTAGATGGGGTCACTTTTATGGAGTTTCTACTCTAGGGGTGCATCAGGGGGCTTCAAATGGGACATGGTGTCAAAAAAACTGTCCAGCAAAATCTGCCTTCCAAAAACCATACGGCGCACCTTTCACTCTACGCCCTACTGTGTGCCCGTACAATAGTTTATGGCCACATATGGGGTGTTTCTGTAAACGGCAGAGTCAGGGCAATAAAGATACAGTCTTGTTTGGCTGTTAACCCTTGCTTTGTTAGTGGAAAAAAATGGGTTAAAATTGAAAATTAGGCAAAATAATGAAATTCTCAAATTTCATCCCCATTTGCCAATAACTCTTGTGCAACACCTAAAGGGTAAACGAAGTTTGTAAAATCAGTTTTGAATACCTTGAGGGGTGTAGTTTATAGAATGGGGTCATTTTTGGGCGGTTTCTATTATGTAAGCCTCGCAAAGTGACTTCAGACCTGTAGTGGTCCCTAAAAATTGGGTTTTTGTAAATTTCTGAAAAATTTCAAGATTTGCTTCTAAACTTCTAAGCCTTGTAACATCCCCAAAAAATAAAATATCATTCCCAAAATAATTCAAACATGAAGTAGACATATGGGGAATGTTAAGTCATCACAATTTTTGGGGTATTACTATGTATTACAGAACTAGAGAAACTGAAACTTTGAAATTTGCTAATTTTTCAAAATTTTTGGTCAATTAGGTATTTTATTATGCAAAAAAATAAAAAAAATTAACTTCATTTTGCCAGTGTCATGAAGTACAATATGTGACGAAAAAACTATCTCAGAATGGCCTGGATAAGTCAAAGTGTTTTAAAGTTATCAGCACTTAAAGTGACACTGGTCAGATTTGTAAAAAATGGCCAAGTCCTTAAGGTGAAATAGGGCTAAGTCCTTAAGGGGTTAAGACCAGAAGTAGTGATGAGCGAGCACCAAAGTGTTTGTGTGTTCGGTCCGAACACATTGCGATATTCGTGCTCTCGGCCGAGCACTCGAGTATAATGGAAGTCAATGGAAGGCGTCTAGGAACCCCCTGCTCGGATGAGGGGAGGGTGCCTGGTTCATAGGAAAAGGTCTGAAAGTGAAGGAAACACCTCTGAAATCGATTCAGAACAGCAGGGGGACCATGTCTGGATGCATCTTGGACACCAATGTCGCTGCTGGGAGCCATGTTGTCCGAGTTGTACGCCACTTTTACAGACTGACAAAAAAAGCCCAAAACCCCGCACCCACAAAAGAAATATCCTTTTTAGAGGAAAAATTGTTAGGAAACATTCTTTCCAGTAGATTCAATTGTATATAAAGTGCTGCCAAAAATTACAAGTAAGAAGAGATACAGCCTGTATATCACATAAAGGAGGGCCTCATTCACATGGTGCTACAATTGTTCAGGTAGTGGGACTCATACTCTCATAAAGCCTATGCACTAAGTGAAACGGCTGCCAAAAATTACAAGGAACTGGCACTACAATGCACCCTTTATTAAAAATAAAGGAGGACATCATACACACCCTTTAAAAATTATCATTGATGGCCTGCTGGTGACCCTCAAAACATTAGGAGCAAGGACCTGCTGATCTAAACAACTAAGAAGTTAATTGACCAGGTCAGCACAGGCTACCAAGGAAGAATGACCAATTTCTAATCGTAATGTTCCTTTGGGTTCCAGAGAACGTCACATAGCAGAGTTAGCACAGGGAATGGCGGTCAGCACTGCCTACCAAGAATGAATGACCAATTTCAAATTTTAATGTTCCTTTGGGTTCCAGAGAGCGTCACATAGCAGAGTTAGCGCAGGGAATGGCGGTCAGCATTTGTTGCCTCTTTACATTATGGAACTGTACCACAATTACAACCTGCTATCTGACTATCTTGGAATTCTGTTGTATACCCCCAAAAAAAGATCTAGGGAAAGTGGCACATGTGAAATAATATCTCCTGAAAAGGCATCTGCAAAGGAGAGAGGAGAAAATGGAGTCAAGCCTGACATAAAAATAAATTAAAAAATAAAATTTTTACCCCTGTGCCACTATACAAAAACCAGAATCCTGTAAAAAACACGTGTGAAAGATTCACCACTGAAGGAAGCCAGTTATGTTTCTGAAACATAGAAAATAATATACCATGTCAGCTGATTGTAGGTGAGGGCCTGCAGGTGAGCAGACCGTATGAAACATTGAAGGTGAGGGCCTACAGCTGAGCAGACGTATGAAACGATGGAGGTGAGTCTGTGAAGGTTCTCATTTATCCAGGTCATGGTATATCTGTAAAGAATAAATCAAGGCAAATGGACTTACTGTAGATTTCTTGAAAACGTTTCACTCCTTCTTCCAACGAGCTTTCTCAATTCTGAGTGACTGTACAAGAATTCTGGGAATAAATATGTAACTGAATCAACATCTGGTAATTATACCCAGCATGGGGTCAGAGGTCATTATACCAAGCATGGGGTAAAAGGTGTTGATTCCATTATCCTAATTGGAGTCAGTAGGTGATAATGACCTCCCAGAAAAAGGTGTCAACACAGCATTGTATGTGGCAGACAATAGATGTCTAAGCCCCCCCCCCCCCCACCTTTATTCAAGCTTGGCTTCTCCATTTTTACGTAGATGGCCTCCTTCACACCTCGTTTGTACCAATCGGCCTCCTTATCAAAAACACGTACTTGACTGTCTTTAAAGGTGTGACCTGTTTCTTTTAGATGTAAATACACGGCTGAATCTTGACCAAAGGTTTTGGCTCTTCTATGCTGAGCCATACGCTGATGTAGTTGTTGTTTTGTTTCGCCGATATACAGTTCTGAGCATTCCTCATTGCACTGGACTGCGTACACAATGTTGTCCATCTTGTGTTTAGGCGTTGGGTCTTTTGGGTGAACCAGTTGTTGCCTCAGTGTGTTTCTGGATTTAAAGCAGACAGCGATGTGATGTTTATTAAAAATCTTTTTGAGTTTCTCAGACACCCCTGCTACATATGGGATAACCATATTCTTGCGTCTGTCATGCTTCTCGCCCTCACTGGTAGTCTTGGTGCTCTTTCTTCTCCTTCCTTCTGTTTTGACAAAGGCCCAATCTGGATACCCACAAGTTTTAAGTGCCCCTCTGACGTGTTTGAATTCCTTCGCCTTGGCCTCTGTGCTGGTGGGGATTTTCTCTACCCGGTGGTGTAGAGTCTGGATGAATCCCAGTTTGTGGTCTAGAGGATGGTGGGAATCAAATAGCAGGTACTAATCTGTGTGTGTTGGTTTTCGATAGACCTCTATTCCCAGCTTCCTTCACTCTTCCACTGTTATCAGACAGTCCAGAAACCCCAGTTTGTTGTTCTGCATATCTTCCCGCGTGAACATGATGTTATGATCCACTGAGTTTATGTGGTCGGTAAAAGCCTGTAACTCTTGTTTATGACTTGGTGTAATTCCCTTAAAAGTGGTCAGGGCTTTCCTTTCTACTTCCTCCATAAAAAGGTTCTCTACAATAGGTGAGACTGGCGATCCCATAGCACAGCCATGTTTTTTCTTGTAGAACTTGTCCTTATACTTGAAGTAGGTGGTACTCAGACAAAGGTCCTTGAATAGAGGCGGGGGTGGGGGGGTTAGACATCTATTGTTTGCCACATACAATGCTGTCTTGACACCTTTTTCTGGGAGGTCATTATCACCTACTGACTCCAATTAGGATAATGGAATCAACACCTTTGACCCCATGATGGGTATAATGACCTCTGACCCCATGCTGGTTATAATTACCAGATGTTGATTCAGTTACATATTTATTCCCAGAGAATTCTTGTACAGTCACTCAGAATTGAGAAAGCTTGTTGGAAGAACGAATGAAACGTTTTCAAGAAATCTACAGTACGTCCAGTTGCCTTGATTTATTCTTTACAGATATTGGAGGTGAGGGCCTACAGCTAAGCAGACCATATAAACATTGGAGATGAGGGCCTACAGGTGAGCGAACCCCATAAAACAATGTATTGAGGGCCTACAGCTGAGCAGACGCATGAAACATTAGAGGTGAGTGCCTGAAGGTGAGCAAACCCCTTAAAACATTGTATTGAGGGCCTACAGCTGAGCAGACGTATGAAACATTGGAGGTGAGAGCCTACAGCTGCGCAGACGTATGAAACATTGGAGGTGAGGACCTACAGCTGAGCAGACCGTATGAAACATTGGAGGTGAGGCCCTACAGGTGAGTGAACCCAATAAAACATTGTATTGAGGGCCTACAGCTGAGCAGACGTATGAAACATTAGAGGTGAGGGCCTACAGCTGAGCAAACCCCATAAAACATTGTATTGAGGGCCAACAGCTGAGCAGACTTATAAAACATTGGAGGTGAGGGCCTACAGCTGAGCAGACGTATGAAACATTGGAGGTGAGGGCCTACAGGTGAGCGAACCCCATCAAACATTGTAATGAGGGCCTACAGCTGATCAGACCATATGAAACATTGGAGGTGAGGGCCTACAGGTGAGCAAACCCCATAAAACATTGTAGTGAAGGCCTACATCTGAGCAGACGTATGAAACATTGGAGGTGAGGGCCTACAGCTGAGCAGACCATATGAAACATTGGAGGTGAGGGCCTACAGCTGAGCAAACCCCATAAACCATTGTATTGAGGGCCTACAGCTGAGCAGATGTATGAAACATTGGAGGTGAGGGCCTACAGCTGAGCAGACAGTATGAAACATTGGAGGTGAGGGCCTACAGCTGAGCAGACCGTATGAAACATTGGAGTGAGGGCCTACAGGTGAGCAGACCGTATGAAACATTGGAGTTAGGGCCTACAGCTGAGGAGACCGTATGAAACATTGTACTGAGGGCATATATACTATATGGAAGAGGAGGAGGAGGAGGATGAGTAAACAAGATTCAAACATATACCATTTTTTGGAGGTGAAAAGGGTGCATCTGAATGTTGTGGATTGAGTACATTGTAAAGCATACATTTCAATTGCGTGTTTGTTCCTAATTAGCTCAGCGTTCCTCTGGTGGAGTGGAGAAGTCAGGGGCAATCCAGGCCTTGTTCATTTTTATCTGAGTCAACCTGTCAGCATTGCCAGTGGACAAGCAGATACGCTTATCTGTTATGATGCCACCAGCAGCACTAAATACACGCTCAGACAAAACGCTGGCAGCATGGCAGGCCAACACCTCCAAGGCGTAGAGCGCAAGTTCGTGCCACGTGTCCAGCTTGGACATCCAGTAGTTGTAAGGCACTGAGGAATCATTTAGGATGCTGACACGGTCTTCTATGTATTCCTTCACCATTTTCCAAAACTTTTCCCTCCTTGTACCACTAGGCCGCTCTTCAGGGTGAGGTTGCTGGCGGGGTGTCATGAAAGTGTCCCATGCCTTGGAGATGGTTGCCCTGCCTTTGTTGTAACTGCTGTGTGTTCCCATTGTCTCCCTTTCCCTGTACGGACTCTGCCTTCAGAATTGTCAGATGAAAAATTCCGGAGCAATCTCTCAACAAGTACCTTCTGGTATTGCACCATTTTACTCGTCCTCTCTACCACAGGAATGAGAGTTGAGAAGTTTTCTCTGTAGCGGGGGTCAAGAAGGGTGAACACCCAGTAATCCGTGTTATCTAAAATGAGTATAAAGCGAGGGTCGCGGGTAAGGCAGCCTAACATGAATTCAGCCATGTGTGCCAGAGTACCAACAGGCAAGATGTCAACATCAGGATGACTCTCCATCTCCTCTTCCTCCTCCTCCTCTTCGGCCCATCCACGCTGAACAGATGGAATTAAAATTCCATGGGTACTAACCTCAGTAGCAGAGGCAACAGTCTCCATATCCTCCTCCTCCTCTTCCTCCTCCTCCTCCTCTTCACGGTGCAAATCACCCTGTGAGATGTCCTCCCCCAGTTCCTCATGTGCCACATTGAGAGTGTCGTCCTTAATTGTGAGCAGCGATTGTTTGAGTAGACACAGCAGTGGGATGGTTACGCTGATAATAGCATTATCGCCACTAACCATCTGTGTGGATTCTTCAAAGTTTTAAAAAATCTGACATCAATGTCCACTCCTCGCTTGTGAATAGTGGCAGTTGACTTGAAAGGCGACGACCATGTTGCAGCTGGTATTCCACAACTGCCCTCTGCTCTGCTGCTTACAAAGCCTGGCCAACATATAGAACGTAGAGTTCCAGCGCGTGCTCACGTCGCACAACAGTCGGTGAGCTGAAAGCAGCAAGCGCTGCTGCAGCGTTGACAGGCCAGCTGAAGCTGTGGACGACTTGTGGAAATGGGCACACACGCGGCGCACCTTTATTAGTAGCTCTGACAAATTGGGGTATGTTTTGATAAACCGCTGAACCACTAAGTTTAAGACGTGGGCTAGGTATGGCATGTGTGTCAGGTTGTCGAGCTCCAAAGCCGCCACCAAGTTACGACCATTGTCAGACACAACCATGCCTGGTTGTAGGTTGAGTGGAGAGAGCCACAGCTCGGTCTGGTCCCTTATACCCTGCCACAGCTCTGCGGCGGTGTGCTGTTTGTCCCCTAAGCAGATCAGCTTCAGCACAGCCTGTTGACCCTTACCCACAGCAGTGCTACACTGCTTCCAGCTAGCGACTGATGGCTGACTGCTGCTGGAGGTGGAATTGGAGGAGGATGAGGCAGAAGAGGAGGAGAAGTGGGGGTTGGAGCCAGTTGCATAGCTGCTTGTGGAGACCCTGATGGACATAGGGCCCGCAATCCTGGGTGTGGGTAGCACCTGTGCCATCCCAGGGTACGACTCACTCCCGGCCTCCACCACAAATGTAGCGTCCCTGGCCACCAGCACTTGTCCATGTGTCCGTAGTTAAGTGGACCTTTCCAGTAACTGCGTTAGTCAGGGCACGGGTGATGTTCTGGGACACACGCTGGTGTAAGGCGGCACGGCACACCGTGAAAAATTGTGGCAGCTGGGACCTAGGGACCGCGGCCGACATCAGGCTGCGGAAGGTCTCAGTGTCCACAAGCCTATATGGCAACATTTCAAGGGCCAGTACTTTTGAAAGTTGGCAATTAAGTGCTATGGCCTGTGGGTGGGTATTTGTGCTTGCATTCAAATGACTGCAGAATGTACATTTGGACGCTGCACTGGGACAGGGAAGTAGATGTTGTTGCTGCTGGTTCATTCGAAGGTACAGGTGCAGGGCGAGAGGCATCTGGGCCTGCGTCTTGGACAGGGGATTGGACAGCACGTAACACAGGGGAAGAGGAGGCAGTGGTGTGACCCGTAGACCCAGATTGTGGACCCAGGCATTCGGTCCACTTAGTAGGGTGCTTGGATGCCATGTGGTGGATCATGTTGGTGGTGGTGAGGTTGCTAGTGTTCATGCCTCGGCTCATTTTGGTACCGCACAGGTTGCAAACTACCACTCTTTTGTCCTCTGCACTTTCCTCAAAAAAGCGCCATACTGCGGAACACCTACCCCTTGCTAAGGTTGATTTATGCATGGGGGTGATCGGTGTAACGGTTGTGGGCCTGTTTGGTGTGGGCTGACTTCTCCCTTTTGCAACCCCACTGCCTCTTCCAGCCTGTTGCGGTGCTGCGTATCCCTCCTCCTCTGTACTGCTGTCCTCGCTCGGATTTTTACCTTTCTATGTTGAGTCAATGACCTCATCATCCAACACCTCCTCTTCCACTTCCTCACTCTGATCATCCTCCTGTCTTGACCTAACCACAACCTCAGTGATTGACAACTGTGTCTCATCGTCATCCACCTCGTGAACTAATGATTGGCGTTCACCACCGTCATCTTCTTCATACTGTGAAGGCTCGAGAGGTTGGGAATCAGGGCACAATATCTCGGGTCCCTCTTCAGGCATGCTGGCCGCGAGGGCCAAATCTAATATTGGAGCTGAAAAGAGCTCCTGGAAGTATCCGAATGTGGGATCACTCTTTTGGCAGGCCTCTCCATGGTGGGAGGAAGAATGATCTGAGCGAGGAGTTGGCTGACCAGACTCTTGGCTACAGAGACTGGACTTGGTGGAAGAGAGGGTGCTGCTTAGCCGACTGGAAGCATTATCATCAGCATGCCAACCGACCAACTGTTCGTACTGGTCTGACTTGGACAGTGTTGTCCTGCGCTGTCTAGTTAAGTTGGACATGAAGCTAGGTACTGTTTTATAACTTTTTTTTTTGGGTGCACTGGCAGCAGGCACGGTTTCATTGCGCCCACTGCCATGACCTCTGCCTGAACTATCAGCATAACGCCCACTTCCCCGTCCCTTAGTGCTCGCCCTCTTCATATTTATGGATTTTTTACTGGTTGTGACGCTGTTAATTTTTTACTGTCCACAAAAGACAGTTTTCAGATACAGGGCAGTATATGTCATAGAAAAGCACAGTATTTTGGACACTATTTTAGCCACAGATTATTGTAATCTGCAGTACAGACACTGTTTTATGATGTTGTTTATATTTATGACTTTATTATTCCCAATATATGGGATTGAAGCACAGACGGTACAGAAATGCAATGCGTTGCGATTAACGTTTTAAACCGCAGACAAGAAAACTGGGTGCTGATTTAGTGAAATTTGTATATACAGTCCTGATCAAAAGTTTAAGACTAGGGATGAGCGAACCCGAACTGTATAGTTCGGGTTCGTACCGAATTTTGGGGTGTCCGTGACACAGACCCGAACCCGAACATTTTAGTAAAAGTCTGGGTTCGGTGTTCGTCGTTTTCTTGGCGCTTTTTGAAAGGCTGCAAAGCAGTCAATCAACAAGCGTCATACTACTTGCCCCAAGAGGCCGTCACAGCCATGCCTACTATTGGCATGGCTGTGATTGGCCAGTGCAGCATGTGACCCAGCCTCTATTTAAGCTGGAGTCACGTAGCGCCGCCCGTCACTCTGCTCTGATCAGTGTAGGGAGAGGATGCAGCTGCTGCTGTTAGGGCGAGATTAGGCAGATTAACTCCTCCAAAAGACTTAATTCAGTGATCGATCTGCAGCTGTGGATCATTGAACTGCTGCTATTCAATTGCTCACTGTTTTTAGGCTGCCCAGAGCGTTTTTCATTCACTTTTTTCTGGGGTGATCGGCGGCCATTTTGTGTCTTGTGGTGCGCCAGCACAAGCTGCCACCAAGTGCATTTAACCATCAATAGTGTGGTTATTTTTTGGCTATATCCTACATCAGGGGCAAGCTGCCACCAAGTCCATTTAACCATCAATAGTGTGGTTATTTTTTGGCTATATCCTACATCAGGGGCAAGCTGCCACCAAGTCCATTTAACCATCAATAGTGTGGTTAGTTTTTGGCTATATCCTACATCAGGGGCTTGGCTGTGCATGCTATTTTATTGAGGGGTGAAATACAATTGCCAAAATAGCAGTACCCTAAATCTGGTGTTTCAGCTGTGGCCAGCCAATTGTAATACTGTCTGCTGTCTGGCAAAGGATATATTTTTGTTCTGGGTTAAAATACAATTCCCAACTTAGCAATTTCCTAAATTAGTGGTTTCTGCTGTATCAGGCCTACTTTAAATCTATCCCTAAAAGGGTATATTAGATTCATGGTGCTGATAGGGTCATTCTCAATAACTTCACACACACGCTACTGTGCATTTCCAAGTCTAATTCTGTCAGTAAATCTATACCTGTCACCCAGCGCCTAAATACTAGGCCTCAAATTTATATTCAGCTAAATCTGTCGTTACTGGTGTGGCTGGTCAAGTTATTTAGTGTCCGTCAAAGCACAGTTTTTGTTCTGGGTTGAAATACAATTCCCAACTTAGCAATTTCCTAAATTAGTGGTTTCTGCTGTATCAGGCCTACTTTAAATCTATCCCTAAAAGGGTATATAATATTCAAGGTGCACATTGGGTCATTCTCAATAACTTCACACACACGCTACTGTGCATTTCCAAGTCTAATTCTGTCCGTAAACGTATACCTGTCACCCAGCGCCTAAATAATAGGCCTCAAATTTATAGTCAGCTAAATCTGTGGTCATGGTCGTGGTGGTGTTAGTGGACCCTCTGGTGCTGGGAGAGGACGTGGCCGTTCTGCCACAGCCACACGTCCTAGTGTACCAACTACCTCAGGTCCCAGTAGCCGCCAGAATTTACAGCGATATATGGTGGGGCCCAATGCCGTTCTAAGGATGGTAAGGCCTGAGCAGGTACAGGCATTAGTCAATTGGGTGGCCGACAGTGGATCCAGCACGTTCACATTATCTCCCACCCAGTCTTCTGCAGAAAGCGCACAGATGACGCCTGAAAACCAAGCCCATCAGTCTGTCACATCACCCCCATGCATACCAGGGAAACTGTCTGAGCCTCAAGTTATGCAGCAGTCTCTTATGCTGTTTGAAGACTCTGCTGGTAGTTTGAAATCAAAATCTGTAAAAAATGGCCTGTGAAATCCGAAAGGTGCTCTTTGGAATGTGTGCCCCTTTGCCCACCTAGGCTGCAAAAAAGTGTCACACATGTGGTATCGCCGTACTCAGGAGTAGTTGGGGAATGTGTTTTGGGGTATCATTTTACATATACCCATGCTGGGTGAGAGAAATATCTCGGCAAAAGACAACTTTTCCAATTTCTTTATACAAAGTTGGCATATTTATCTCACCCAGCATGGGTATATGTTAAATGACACCCCAAAACACATTCCCCAATTTCTCCTGAGTACGGTGATACCACATGTGTGACACTTTTTTGCAACCTAGGTGGGCAAACGGGCACACATTCCAAATAGCACCTTTCGGATTTCACCGGCCATTTTTTGCAGATTTTGATTTCAAACTACTTTGCACGCATTTTGGCCCCTAAAATGCCAGGGCAGTATAACTACCCCACAAGTGACCCCATTTTGGAAAGAAGACACCCCAAGGTATTTTAAGATGGGCATAGTGAGTTCATGGAAGTTTTTATTTTTTGTCGCAAGTTAGTGGAATATGAGACTTTGTAAGGAAGAAAAATAAAAAATAAATAAAATCATAATTTTCCGCTAACTTGTGACAAAAAATAAAAAGTTCTATGAACTCACTATGCCCATCAGCGAATACCTTAGGATGTCTACTTTCCGAAATGGGGTTATTTGTGGGGTTTTTCTACTGTCTGTGCATTGTAGAACCTCAGGAAACATGACAGGTGCTCAGAAAGTCAGAGCTGCTTCAAAAAGCGGAAATTCACAATTTTGTACCATAGTTTGTAAACGCTATAACTTTTACCCAAACCATTTTTATTTTACCCAAACATATTTTTTTTTATCAAAGACATGTAGAACAATAAATTTAGAGAAAAAATTATATATAGATGTCGTTTTTTTAGAAACATTTTACAACTGAAAGTGAAAAATGTCATTTTTTTGCCAAAAATTTCCAGCAGCAATGAAATACCACCAAATGAAAGCTCTATTAGTGAGAAGAAAAGGAGGTAAAATTCATTTGGGTGGTAAGTTGCATGACCGAGCAATAAACGGTGAAAGTAGTGTAGTGCAGAATTGTAAAAAGTGGTCTGGTCATTAAGCGTGTTTAAGCTAGGGGGGCTGAAGTGGTTAACTGCATAAGCAGGGTCTCTCACAGCGCACCATCGCTGCTGAGGTGGGACGCAGTAAGACAGTCATTTGGAATTTCTGAAATGATCCTGAGGGTTATGGAACAAAAAAGTCAAGTGGAAAACAGCACTGAGCCGGAGGATCCAATTGGCTGTCCGTCAAGACACTGGACGATCCTCGACCCAAATTTCGGCCCTTACTGGTGCTGACTGCAGCCCTATAACCATCAGACATCATCTGAGACTGAAGGGCTTCAAAAACAAAAAAACGTCTTCAAAGACCTCGTCTCCTTGAACGCCATAGAACTGCTTGTTTGGACTTTGCAAGAGAGCACCAAACATGGGACATTTAAAGGTGGAAGAAAGTTTTATTCTCTGATGAGAAAAAATGTAACTTTGATGGTTCTGATGGTTTCCAACGTTACTGGCATGACAAGCAGATCCCACCTGAGATGTTTTCTACGCGCCACAGTGGAGGCGGCGCCATAATGGTCTGGGGTGCTTTTTTCTTCAGTAGAACAATGGAGCTTCAGGAAGTGCAGGAGTGTCAAACGTCCACTGTCTATGTCTAGATGTTGCAGAGAGCATTCCTCATGACTGAGGGCCCTCGTCTGTGTGGTACCGACTGAGTTTTTCAACAGGACAACGCTACAGTACACAATGTACAGGACAAGGGACTTCTTCCAGGAGAATAACAACACTCTTTTGGCCCATCCTGCGTGTTCCCCTGATCTAAATCCAATTGAGAACCTTTGGGATGGATGGCAAGGGAAGTTTACAAAAATGGACAACAGTTCCAGACAGTAGAAGGCCTTCGTGCGTCCGTCTTCACCACTTGGAGAAATGTTCCCACTCACCTCATGGAAACGCTTGCATCAAGCATGCCGAAACAAATTTTTGAAGTGATAAACTATAACGGCGGAGCTACTCATTACTGAGTTCATGTTTGGAAGTTGGATTTCTGTTTTGGGGGGGGTTAGGTTTTTTTTGGAGGTGTGGTCCTAAACTTTTGATCAGCTGAAAAACAGCCTGTTTCAGTTTATTTGTTGTTTTCATTAAATTGAATGCTCAAAAAATGTTTTGTCTTACTCCCATTTCTTCTTGTTGCATGTTGAAGCTCTACTTGGAACCTTGTTAAGATCCAGCTGTCACGGATGGTGTAACAGAAAACAAGAAGTTACAAATAAGAATCCGACTGGCTTGATCCGAAACTAAGGAATAAAAGGGTGACCCCTATTTAAGCCCTAAAACTCTCCCTATCTTCTCAGCCCATGCAAAGATCTCTATGATAGAAAATTACATGCCCTTGTGCCCCGACTGTATGACACCTGAACACCCTATAAGGCCTCATGCACACGACCGTTGTGTGCATCCATGGCCGTTGTGCCGTTTACCGTTTTTTTTCGTGGACCCATTGACTTTCAATGCGTCTGTGGAAAAATCGGAAAATGCTCCGTTTTGCAGCCGAGACCGTGATCCGTGTATCCTGTCCGTCAAAAAAATATGACCTGTCCTATTTTTTGGACGGACAACGGTTCACGGACCCATTCAAGTCAATGGGTCAGTGAAAGAACACGGATGCACACAAGATTGGCATCCGTGTCCGTGACCCGTGGCCGTAGGTTACTTTCATACAGACGGATCCGAAGATCCGTCTGCATAAAAGCTTTTCATAGCTGAGTTTTCACTTCGTGAAAACTCAGATCCGACAGTATATTCTAACACAGAGGCGTTCCCATGGTGATGGGGACGCTTCTAGTTGGAATATACAACGAACTATGTACATGACTGCCCCCTGCTGCCTGGCAGCACCCGATCTCTTACAGGGGGCCATGATCCCTACAATTAACCCCTCAGGTGCTGCATCTGAAGGGGTTAATTGTGCTATCATAGCCCCCTGTAAGAGATCCGGGCTGCCAGGCAGCAGGGGGCAGACCCCCCTCCCTCCCCAGTTTAAATTTCATTGGTGGCCAGTGCGCCCCTCCCTCCCTCTATTGTAATAATAGCATTGGTGGCACAGTGTGCGGCCCCCCCTCCCTCCCTCTATTGCATTAACATTGGTAGCAGTGTGCGCCCCCCCCCCTCCTCCCTCTATTGTTTTAATACATTGGTGCCAGTGTGCACCCCCCCCTTCCTCCCTCTATTGTTTTAATACATTGGTGGCAGTGTGCGCCCCCCCCCCCTTCCTCCCTCTATTCTTTTAATACATTGGTGGCAGTGTGCGGCCTCCCCCCCCCCCCCCCAGATCATTGGTGGCAGCGGAGTTCCGATCGGAGTCCCAGTTTAATCGCTGGGGCTCCGATCGGTAACCATGGCAACGAGGACGCTACTGCAGTCCTGGTTGCCATGGTTACTTAGCCTTAGCAATAGTAGAAGATTCATACTTACCTGCTGGCTGCTGCGATGTCTGCGTCCGGCCGGGAGCTCCTCCTACTGGTAAGTGACAGCAATGCGCCACACAGACCTGTCTATTACCAGTAGGAGGAGCTCCCGGCCGGACACAGAGATCGCAGCAGCCAGCAGCCAGGTAAGTATGATGCTTCTACTCCGCTGCCACCAATGCGTGGGGGGCGGGGGGAGGGGGTTTGGTGCACACTGCCACCAATGCTATTACAATAGAGGGAGGGAGGGGGGCGCATACTGCCACCAATGCTATTACAATAGAGGGAGGGAGGGGGGTGGCGGGGGGGGTCGCACACTGCCACCAATGCTATTACAATAGAGGGAGGGAGGGGGGGTCGCACACTGCCACCAATGCTATTACAATAGAGGGAGGGGGCGGGGGCCCACTGGCCACCAATGAGTTAAAAACGGGGGGGGGGGGGGTCTGCCCCCTGCTGCCTGGCAGCACCTGCCAGGCAGCAGGGGGCAGTCATGTACACAGTTTTTTTGTATATTCTAACCTGAAGCGTCCCCATCACCATGGGAACGCCTCTGTGTTAGAATATACTGTCGGATCTGAGTTTCACGATGTAGCTCATATCCGACAGTATATTAGAGGCGTTCCCATGGTTATGGGGACGCTTCAAGTAATGTTCGGGTGTCCGCTTGTGAGCTCCGTTTGAAGGGGCTCACAAGCGGACCCGAACGCATCCGTCCAGCCCTAATGCATTCTGAGTGGACGCGGATCCGCTCAGAATGCATCAGTCTGGCAGCGTTCAGCCTCCGCTCGGCTCAGCAGGCGGACACCTGAACTCTGCTTGCAGCGTTCGGGTGTCCGCCTGGCCGTGCGGAGGCAAGCGGATCCGTCCAGACTTACAATGTAAGTCAATGGGGACGGATCCGTTTGAAGATGACACACTGTGGCTCAATTTTCAAACGGATCCGTCCCCCATTAAAGTCTGGACGGATCCTTCACACTTAGAAATGTTTTAACAATATAATGCAGACGGATCCGTACTGAACGGAGCCACCGTCTGCATTATATGAACGCAAGTGTGAAAGTAAAGGGACTCCTGACTTTACATTGAAAGTCAATGGGGACGGATCCGTTTGCAATTGCACCATATTGTGTCAACGTCAAACGGATCCATCCCCATTGACTTGCATTGTAATTCAGGACGGATCCGTTTGGCTCCGCACGGCCAGGCGGAACACCAAAACAACTTTTTTTTCATGTCCGTGGATCCTCCAAAAATCAAGGAAGACCCACGGACGAAAAAACGGTCACGGATCACGGACCTACGGACCCCGTTTCTGTGGACCTTAAACAAAAACGGTCGTGTGCATGAGGCCTAATAGTGAGAGGACATGACCACCGGCTCCCTACACTTAATACGGAGGTAGTCAGAGGAATAATTCAAAATGAACTTCCTGTAATAATTGGCAAAACCCAAAAAGCGCATCAGCGCCTTCTGATTCTCAGGAAACTCCCACTCAAGCACAGCGCGGACCTTCTCGGGGTCCATGCGAAAACCAGAAGCGGAGAGAAGAAACCCCAGAAATTGAATTTCTGGAACCGCACGAATTGTGATACTGTTCAGCTCCCTGAAATCCAGACATGGTCTTAAAGAACCATCTTTTTTATTAACAAAGAAAAAACCAGCGGCAACAGGTGACTTCGAGGGTCGTATGTGTCCCTTTCTCAGACTCTCAGAGATATAAGCACGCATAGTGACCCTTTCAGGTTGGGAGAGATTGTATAAACGAGATTTAGGCAGCTTGGCGCCTGGGATGAGATTAATAGGGCAATCGTACTCCCTGTGAGGGGGCAGCTCCTGAACACCACTCTCAGAAAACACATCCAAAAATTCTGAGAGAAAAGATGGTACAGTCTTAGTAGAAACCACTGAAACAGATGTCGAGAGGCAATTCTCACTGCAAAAGTCACTCCAACCATTTATTTGCCTCGCTTGCCAATCAATGGTGAGGTTATGTTTAGTGAGCCAGGGTAGACCCAACACTAGAGGAGTAGGCAACCCGCTTAGGACGAAACATGACAGATCCTCAACATGAGTATCACTCACAATCAAACGGATATTGTGAACTATGCCCTTTAACGATTTCTGAGAAAGTGGAACGGAATCAATAGCAAAAACAGGTATAGCCTTTCCCAAAGTGCATACCTGGAAACCATGTGTTATAGCAAATTGATTATCAATGAGATTGACAGCTGCTCCACTATCTACAAAAATCTCACAAAGAATGTTCTTGCTCTCTAGCGCCACCCTGGCAGGTATGACAAAACGGGAACTACAAGCAAACGGAAAACCTTTAATTTCCGCATCAACCTTGCCAATAGTAATAGATGGAACATTTTTAGAGGATTTTTTTCTTTTTGTTTCTTTATTACTCTCAAAAAACTGCCTGCATCTCCTAGAGGGACAAACATTTGCCAAATGATTTATACCTCCACAACAAGAACAAACCCTCCTCTGAGAGCTGAATCCTCTGTTGTCAGAGGCAAGCAAACCCAGCTGCATGGGCTCCTGCTCAGAGAGGATTGAGAGAGACTGAGGCTCCTGCGCACTGAATGAGACCACCCCACTGTCCTTGGACTGAGTATGATAGGAAGGAGTGATCTCTCTTTCTCTAAGACGCCTGTCAATACGAACAGCCCAAGACATGGCAGAATCCAAGGAGGTAGGTCTCTCATGAAAGGCAAATGCATCTTTCAATCCCTTTCAAATCCTCCACTGAACGGAGGGGCCGTGCTCCCACCGGCAGCGAAAAGGCCCAGGACTGAGCGTTATCCCTGAGTAGCGAGATGATGATCCCCACCCTCCGCTCCTCATCACCAGAGGAATGGGGAAGTAGGCAAAAATGGAGTTTGCAAGCCTCTCTGAAACTAACAAATCTCTCACTACCCCCGGAGAACGTATCCGGAAGCAAGATTTTAGGCTCAGAACAAATTCCATGAACGCAAGCAGAAACGGTCACCTCAAACTGATAGACAGTTTTCCGGAGATCTGCTACCTCCAGTGAAAGACCCTGCATGCGGTCAAAAAAGGTTGAAACCGGATTCATGCTTAAAACGGTTTTGGCGGTTTATAATGTCATGGATGGTGTAACAGAAAACAAGAAGTTACAAATAAGGATCCGACTGGCTTGATCCGAAACTAAGGAATAAAACGGTGACCCCTATTTAAGCCCTGAAACTCTCCCTGACTTCTCAGCCCATGCAAAGATCTCTATGATAGAAAATTGAATGTCCTCGTGCCTTGACTGTTTGACACCTAAACACCCTATAATAGTGAGGGGACACGACCACCGGCTCCCTACACTCAATACGGAGGGAGTCAGGGTCACCTAGGATCAAGCAAACAGGAAACCACAAATAAATGAACAGACTTATCTGTAGAAGCATCAGTTGCAGTTTGCAGCATGAGCACACTCCAGGAAGTTGTATAAATCGCAAGGTGAGGCAGTATGGGGAGGAGATATATAGGGAGGCAATCACTGTTAATAGATGACAGCTGGGAGAGGGAGGAGAGATGTCAAAACGAAAGCGAAACAAAAGAAGATCATGCAGGAGGTACTGAAGAGTGTCTATCAGAACTTCTCAAAGATCTGGTGGTGACACCAGCCATGCTAAATATGATTTTTTGCCATTTTTCAAGTGGTCTTAAATAGGGATGAGCGAACTCGAACTGTATAGTTCGGGTTCGTACCGAATTTTGGGGTGTCCGTGACACGGACCCGAACCCGGACATTTTCGTAAAAGTCCGGGTTCGGGTTCGGTGTTCGTCGCTTTCTTGGCGCTTTTGTGACGCTTTCTTGGCGCTTTTTGAAAGGCTGCAAAGCAGCCAATCAACAAGCGTCATACTACTTGCCCCAAGAGGCCATCACAGCCATGCCTACTATTGGCATGGCTGTGATTGGCCAGAGCACCATGTGACCCAGCCTCTATTTAAGCTGGAGTCACATAGCGCCGCCCGTCACTCTGCTCTGATTAGCGTAGGGAGAGGTTGCGGCTGCGACAGTAGGGCGAGATTAGGCAGATTAACTCCTCCAAAGGACTTGATTAACTGATCGATCTGCAGCTGTGGATCATTGAGCTGCTGATCCTCAATTGCTCACTGTTTTTAGGCTGCACAGACCGTTTGTCAGTCTCATTTTTCTGGGGTGATCGGCGGCCATTTTGTGTCTTGTGGTGCGCCAGCACAAGCTGCGACCAAGTGCATTTAACCCTCAATGGTGTGGTTGTTTTTTGGCTAAAGCCTACATCAGGGTGAAGCTGTCACACCAAGTGCATTTAACCAGCAATAGTCTGTTCATTTTTTGGCCATATACAAAATCAGGGGCAAGCTGCGCCTGTCACCAAGTGCATTTAACCCTCAATGGTGTGGTTGTTTTTTGGCTAAAGCCTACATCAGGGTGAAGCTGTGACACCAAGTGCATTTAACCAGCAATAGTCTGTTCATTTTTTGGCCATATACAAAATCAGGGGCAAGCTGCGCCTGTCACCAAGTGCATTTAACCCTCAATGGTGTGGTTGTTTTTTGGCTAAAGCCTACATCAGGGTGAAGCTGTCACACCAAGTGCATTTAACCAGCAATAGTCTGTTCATTTTTTGGCCATATACAAAATCAGGGGCAAGCTGCGCCTGTCACCAAGTGCATTTAATCCTCAATGGTGTGGTTGTTTTTTGGCTAAAGCCTACATCAGGGTGAAGCTGTCACACCAAGTGCATTTAACCAGCAATAGTCTGTTTATTTTTTGGCCATATCCCAGTCTAATTCTGTCACTAAATCCATACCGGTCACCCAGCGCCTAAATACTAGGCCTCAAATTTATATCCAGCTAAATCTGTCCCTAGTGCTGTAGCTGGGCGAGTTATTTAGTGTCCGTTCAAGCACATTTCTTGTTCTGGGTTGAAATACAATTCCCAATTTAGCAATTTCATAATTTAGTGGTTTCTGCTATATCAGAGCTATTTGAAATCTATCCCTAAAAGGGTATATAATATTCAAGGTGCACATTGGGTCATTCAGAATAACTTCACACACACCCGCTACTGTGTATTTCCAAGTCTAATTCTGTCACTAAATCCATACCGGTGACCCAGCGCCTAAATACTAGGCCTCAAATTTAAATCCCTCTAAATCTCTCGTTACCCACCGCTGTACTGTTGTTGCTGGGCAAGATATTTAGTGTCCGTCAAAGCACATTTTTTGTTCTGGGTTGAAGTACAATTCCCAATTTAGCAATTTCATAATTTAGTGGTTTCTGCTATATCAGAGCTATTTGAAATCTATCCCTAAAAGGGTATATAATATTGAAGGTGCACATAGGGTCATTCAGAATAACTTCACACACACGCTTCTGTGCATTTCCAAGTCTAATTCTGTCACTAAATCCATACCTGTCACCCAGCGCCTAAATACTAGGCCTCAAATTTAAATCCCTCTAAATCTCTCGTTACCCACCGCTGTACTGTTGTTGCTGGGCAAGATATTTAGTGTCCGTCAAAGCACATTTTTTGTTCTGGGTTGAAGTACAATTCCCAATTTAGCAATTTCATAATTTAGTGGTTTCTGCTATATCAGAGCTATTTGAAATCTATCCCTAAAAGGGTATATAATATTGAAGGTGCACATAGGGTCATTCAGAATAACTTCACACACACGCTTCTGTGCATTTCCAAGTCTAATTCTGTCACTAAATCCATACCGGTGACCCAGCGCCTAAATACTAGGCCTCAAATTTAAATCCCTCTAAATCTCTCGTTACCCACCGCTGTACTGTTGTTGCTGGGCAAGATATTTAGTGTCCGTCAAAGCACATTTTTTGTTCTGGGTTGAAGTACAATTCCCAATTTAGCAATTTCATAATTTAGTGGTTTCTGCTATATCAGAGCTATTTGAAATCTATCCCTAAAAGGGTATATAATATTGAAGGTGCACATAGGGTCATTCAGAATAACTTCACACACACGCTTCTGTGCATTTCCAAGTCTAATTCTGTCACTAAATCCATACCGGTGACCCAGCGCCTAAATACTAGGCCTCAAATTTAAATCCCTCTAAATCTCTCGTTACCCACCGCTGTACTGTTGTTGCTGGGCAAGATATTTAGTGTCCGTCAAAGCACATTTTTTGTTCTGGGTTGAAGTACAATTCCCAATTTAGCAATTTCATAATTTAGTGGTTTCTGCTATATCAGAGCTATTTGAAATCTATCCCTAAAAGGGTATATAATATTGAAGGTGCACATTGGGTCATTCAGAATAACTTCACACACACGCTTCTGTGCATTTCCAAGTCTAATTCTGTCACTAAATCCATACCGGTGACCCAGCGCCTAAATACTAGGCCTCAAATTTAAATCCCTCTAAATCTCTCGTTACCCACCGCTGTACTGTTGTTGCTGGGCAAGATATTTAGTGTCCGTCAAAGCACATTTTTTGTTCTGGGTTGAAGTACAATTCCCAATTTAGCAATTTCATAATTTAGTGGTTTCTGCTATATCAGAGCTATTTGAAATCTATCCCTAAAAGGGTATATAATATTGAAGGTGCACATAGGGTCATTCAGAATAACTTCACACACACGCTTCTGTGCATTTCCAAGTCTAATTCTGTCACTAAATCCATACCGGTGACCCAGCGCCTAAATACTAGGCCTCAAATTTATATCCCGCTAAATCTCTCGTTACCGCTGTACTGTTGTTGCTGGGCAAGATATTTAGTGTCCGTCAAAGCACATTTTTTGTTCTGGGTTGAAGTACAATTCCCAATTTAGCAATTTCATAATTTAGTGGTTCCTGCTATATCAGAGCTATTTGAAATCTATCCCAAAAAGGGTATATAATATTGAAGGTGCACATTGGGTCATTGAGAATAACTTCACACACACCCGCTACTGTGTATTTCCAAGTCTAATTCTGTCACTAAACCCATACCTGTCACCCAGCGCCTAAATACTAGGCCTCAAATTTAAATCCCTCTAAATCTCTCGTTACCGCTGTCCTGTTGTAGCTGGGAAAGTTATTTAGTGCCCGTCAAAGCACATTTTTTGTTCTGGGTTGAAGTACAATTCCCAATTTAGCAATTTCATAATTTAGTGGTTCCTGCTATATCAGAGCTATTTGAAATCTATCCCAAAAAGGGTATATAATATTCAAGGTGCACATTGGGTCATTCAGAATAACTTCACACACACGCTTCTGTGCATTTCCAAGTCTAATTCTGTCACTAAATCCATACCGGTCACCCAGCGCCTAAATACTAGGCCTCAAATTTATATCCCGCTGAATTTGAATACAATACATTGGGCCAAATAATATATTTGTTGTTGTGGTGAACCATAACAATGAGAAAAACATCTAGTAAGGGACGCGGACGTGGACATGGTCGTGGTGGTGTTAGTGGACCCTCTGGTGCTGGGAGAGGACGTGGCCGTTCTGCCACATCCACACGTCCTAGTGTACCAACTACCTCAGGTCCCAGTAGCCGCCAGAATTTACAGCGATATATGGTGGGGCCCAATGCCGTTCTAAGGATGGTAAGGCCTGAGCAGGTACAGGCATTAGTCAATTGGGTGGCCGACAGTGGATCCAGCACGTTCACATTATCTCCCACCCAGTCTTCTGCAGAAAGCGCACAGATGGCGCCTGAAAACCAACCCCATCAGTCTGTCACATCACCCCCATGCATACCAGGGAAACTGTCTCAGCCTCAAGTTATGCAGCAGTCTCTTATGCTGTTTGAAGACTCCGCTGGCAGGGTTTCCCAAGGGCATCCACCTAGCCCTTCCCCAGCGGTGAAAGACATAGAATGCACTGACGCACAACCACTTATGTTTCCTGATGATGAGGACATGGGAATACCACCTCAGCATGTCTCTGATGATGACGAAACACAGGTGCCAACTGCTGCGTCTTTCTGCAGTGTGCAGACTGAACAGGAGGTCAGGGATCAAGACTGGGTGGAAGACGATGCAGGGGACGATGAGGTCCTAGACCCCACATGGAATGAAGGTCGTGCCACTGACTTTCACAGTTCGGAGGAAGAGGCAGTGGTGAGACCGAGCCAACAGCGTAGCAAAAGAGGGAGCAGTGGGCAAAAGCAGAACACCCGCCGCCAAGAGACTCCGCCTGCTACTGACCGCCGCCATCTGGGACCGAGCACCCCAAAGGCAGCTTCAAGGAGTTCCCTGGCATGGCACTTCTTCAAACAATGTGCTGACGACAAGACCCGAGTGGTTTGCACGCTGTGCCATCAGAGCCTGAAGCGAGGCATTAACGTTCTGAACCTGAGCACAACCTGCATGACCAGGCACCTGCATGCAAAGCATGAACTGCAGTGGAGTAAACACCTTAAAACCAAGGAAGTCACTCAGGCTCCCCCTGCTACCTCTTCTGCTGCTGCCGCCTCGGCCTATTCTGCTGCTGCCGCCTCGGCCTCTTCCTCCGCCTCTGGAGGAACGTTGGCACCTGCCGCCCAGCAAACAGGGGATGTACCACCAACACCACCACCACCACCTCCGTCACCAAGCGTCTCAACCATGTCACACGCCAGCGTTCAGCTCTCCATCTCACAAACATTTGATAGAAAGCGTAAATTCCCACCTAGCCACCCTCGATCCCTGGCCCTGAATGCCAGCATTTCTAAACTACTGGCCTATGAAATGCTGTCATTTAGGCTGGTGGACACAGACAGCTTCAAACAGCTCATGTCGCTTGCTGTCCCACAGTATGTTGTTCCCAGCCGGCACTACTTCTCCAAGAGAGCCGTGCCTTCCCTGCACAACCAAGTATCCGATAAAATCAAGTGTGCACTGCGCAACGCCATCTGTAGCAAGGTCCACCTAACCACAGATACGTGGACCAGTAAGCACGGCCAGGGACGCTATATCTCCCTAACTGCACACTGGGTAAATGTAGTGGCAGCTGGGCCCCAGGCGGAGAGCTGTTTGGCGCACGTCCTGCCGCCGCCAAGGATCGCAGGGCAACATTCTTTGCCTCCTGTTGCCACCTCCTCCTTCTCGGCTTCCTCCTCCTCTTCTTCCACCTGCTCATCCAGTCAGCCACACACCTTCACCACCAACTTCAGCACAGCCCGGGGTAAACGTCAGCAGGCCATTCTGAAACTCATATGTTTGGGGGACAGGCCCCACACCGCACAGGAGTTGTGGCGGGGTATTGAACAACAGACCGACGAGTGGTTGCTGCCGGTGAGCCTCAAGCCCGGCCTGGTGGTGTGTGATAATGGGCGAAATCTCGTTGCAGCTCTGGGACTAGCCAATTTGACGCACATCCCTTGCTTGGCGCATGTGCTGAATTTGGTGGTGCAGAAGTTCATTCACAACTACCCCGACATGTCAGAGCTGCTGCATAAAGTGCGGGCCGTCTGTTCGCGCTTCCGGCGTTCACATCCTGCCGCTGCTCGCCTGTCTGCGCTACAGCGTAACTTCGGCCTTCCCGCTCACCGCCTCATATGCGACGTGCCCACCAGGTGGAACTCCACCTTGCACATGCTGGACAGACTGTGCGAGCAGCAGCAGGCCATAGTGGAGTTTCAGCTGCAGCACGCACGGGTCAGTCGCACTACAGAACAGCACCACTTCACCACCAATGACTGGGCCTCCATGCGAGACCTGTGTGCCCTGTTGCGCTGTTTCGAGTACTCCACCAACATGGCCAGTGGCGATGACACCGTTATCAGCGTTACAATACCACTTCTATGTCTCCTTGAGAAAACACTTAGGGCGATGATGGAACAGGAGGTGGCCCAGGAGGAGGAGGAGGAGGATGAGGAAGAGGGGTCATTTTTAGCACTTTCAGGCCAGTCTCTTCGAAGTGACTCAGAGGGAGGTTTTTTGCAACAGCAGAGGCCAGGTACAAATGTGGCCAGCCAGGGCCCACTACTGGAGGACGAGGAGGACGAGGATGAGGTGGAGGAGGATGAGGATGAAGCATGGTCACAGCGGGGTGGCACCCAACGCAGCTCGGGTCCATCACTGGTGCGTGGCTGGGGGGAAAGGCAGGACGATGACGATACGCCTCCCACAGAGGACAGCTTGTCCTTACCCCTGGGCAGCCTGGCACACATGAGCGACTACATGCTGCAGTGCCTGCGCAACGACAGCAGAGTTGCCCACATTTTAACCTGTGCGGACTACTGGGTTGCCACCCTGCTGGATCCACGCTACAAAGACAATGTGCCCACCTTACTTCCTGCACTGGAGCGTGATAGGAAGATGCGCGAGTACAAGCGCACGTTGGTAGACGCGCTACTGAGAGCATTCCCAAATGTCACAGGGGAACAAGTGGAAGCCCAAGGCCAAGGCAGAGGAGGAGCAAGAGGTCGCCAAGGCAGCTGTGTCACGGCCAGCTCCTCTGAGGGCAGGGTTAGCATGGCAGAGATGTGGAAAACTTTTGTCAACACGCCACAGCTAACTGCACCACCACCTGATACGCAACGTGTTAGCAGGAGGCAACATTTCACTAACATGGTGGAACAGTACGTGTGCACACCCCTCCACGTACTGACTGATGGTTCGGCCCCATTCAACTTCTGGGTCTCTAAATTGTCCACGTGGCCAGAGCTAGCCTTTTATGCCTTGGAGGTGCTGGCCTGCCCGGCAGCCAGCGTTTTGTCTGAACGTGTATTCAGCACGGCAGGGGGCGTCATTACAGACAAACGCAGCCGCCTGTCTACAGCCAATGTGGACAAGCTGACGTTCATAAAAATGAACCAGGCATGGATCCCACAGGACCTGTCCGTCCCTTGTCCAGATTAGACATTAACTACCTCCCCATAACCATATATTATTGGACTCCAGGGCACTTCCTCATTCAATCCTATTTTTATTTTCATTTTACCATTATATTGCGATGCTACCCAAAGTTGAATGAACCTCTCCTCTGCCTGTGTGCTAGGCCTAAATATATGCCAATGGACTGTTGCAGTGGTGGCTGACATGAAGCCTGATTCTCTGCTATGACATGCAGACTAATTCTCTGCTGACATGAAGCCAGATTGTCTGTTACGGGACCTCTCTCCTCTGCCTGGGTGCTGGGCCTAAATTTATGACAATGGACTGTTGCAGTGGTGGCTGACGTGAAGCCTGATTCTCTGCTATGACATGCAGACTGATTCTCTGCTGACATGAAGCCAGATCCTCTGTTACGGGACCTCTCTCCTCTGCCTGGGTGCTGGGCCTAAATTTATGACAATGGACTGTTGCAGTGGTGGCTGACGTGAAGCCTGATTCTCTGCTATGACATGCAGACTGATTCTCTGCTGACATGAAGCCAGATCCTCTTTTACGGGACCTCTCTCCTCTGCCTGGGTGCTGGGCCTAAATTTATGACAATGGACTGTTGCAGTGGTGGCTGACGTGAAGCCTGATTCTCTGCTATGACATGCAGACTGATTCTCTGCTGTCATGAAGCCAGATTGTCTGTTACGGGACCTCTCTGCTCTGCCTGTGTGCTAGGCCTAAATATATGCCAATGGACTGTTGCAGTGGTGGGTGACGTGAAGCCTGATTCTCTGCTATGATATGAAGACTGATTCTCTGCTGACATGAAGCCAGATTGTCTGTTACGGGACCTTTCTCCTCTGCCTGGGTTCTGGGCCTAAATTTATGAAAATTGACTCTTACAGTGGTGGGTGACGTGAAGCCTGATTCTCTGCTATGATATGAAGACTGATTCTCTGCTGACATGAAGCCAGATTGTCTGTTACGGGACCTTTCTCCTCTGCCTGGGTTCTGGGCCTAAATTTATGAAAATTGACTGTTGCAGTGGTGGGTGACGTGAAGCCTGATTCTCTGCTATGATATGAAGACTGATTCTCTGCTGACATGAAGCCAGATTGTCTGTTACGGGACCTTTCTCCTCTGCCTGGGTTCTGGGCCTAAATTTATGAAAATTGACTCTTACAGTGGTGGGTGACGTGAAGCCTGATTCTCTGCTATGATATGAAGACTGATTCTCTGCTGACATGAAGCCAGATTGTCTGTTACGGGACCTTTCTCCTCTGCCTGGGTTCTGGGCCTAAATTTATGAAAATTGACTCTTACAGTGGTGGGTGACGTGAAGCCTGATTCTCTGCTATGATATGAAGACTGATTCTCTGCTGACATGAAGCCAGATTCTCTGTTACGGGACCTCTCTCCTCTGCCTGGGTGCTGGGCCTAAATTTATGACAATGGACTGTTGCAGTGGTGGCTGACGTGAAGCCTGATTCTCTGCTATGACATGCAGACTGATTCTCTGCTGTCATGAAGCCAGATTGTCTGTTACGGGACCTCTCTGCTCTGCCTGTGTGCTAGGCCTAAATATATGCCAATGGACTGTTGCAGTGGTGGGTGACGTGAAGCCTGATTCTCTGCTATGATATGAAGACTGATTCTCTGCTGACATGAAGCCAGATTGTCTGTTACGGGACCTTTCTCCTCTGCCTGGGTTCTGGGCCTAAATTTATGAAAATTGACTCTTACAGTGGTGGGTGACGTGAAGCCTGATTCTCTGCTATGATATGAAGACTGATTCTCTGCTGACATGAAGCCAGATTGTCTGTTACGGGACCTTTCTCCTCTGCCTGGGTTCTGGGCCTAAATTTATGAAAATTGACTCTTACAGTGGTGGGTGACGTGAAGCCTGATTCTCTGCTATGATATGAAGACTGATTCTCTGCTGACATGAAGCCAGATTCTCTGTTACGGGACCTTTCTCCTCTGCCTGGGTTCTGGGCCTAAATTTATGAAAATTGACTCTTACAGTGGTGGGTGACGTGAAGCCTGATTCTCTGCTATGATATGAAGACTGATTCTCTGCTGACATGAAGCCAGATTCTCTGTTACGGGACCTCTCTCCTCTGCCTGGGTGCTGGGCCTAAATTTATGACAATGGACTGTTGCAGTGGTGGCTGACGTGAAGCCTGATTCTCTGCTATGACATGCAGACTGATTCTCTGCTGACATGAAGCCAGATCCTCTGTTACGGGACCTCTCTCCTCTGCCTGTGTGTGTGCTGGGCCTAAATATATGCCAATGGACTGTTGCAGTGGTGGCTGACGTGAAGCCTCATTCTCTGCTATGACATGCAGACTGATTCTCTGCTGACATGAAGCCAGATTCTCTGTTACGGGACCTCTCTCCTCTGCCTGTGTGTGTGCTGGGCCTAAATATATGCCAATGGACTGTTGCAGTGGTGGCTGACGTGAAGCCTCATTCTCTGCTATGACATGCAGACTAATTCTCTGCTGACATGAAGACAGATTCTCTGTTACGGGACCTCCCTCCTCTGCCTGGGTGCTGGGCCTAAATATATGCCAATGGACTGTTGCAGTGGTGGCTGACGTGAAGCCTCATTCTCTGCTATGACATGCAGACTGATTCTCTGCTGACATGAAGCCAGATTCTCTGTTACGGGACCTCTCTCCTCTGCCTGTGTGTGTGCTGGGCCTAAATATATGCCAATGGACTGTTGCAGTGGTGGCTGACGTGAAGCCTCATTCTCTGCTATGACATGCAGACTAATTCTCTGCTGACATGAAGCCAGATTCTCTGTTACGGGACCTCTCTCCTCTGCCTGTGTGTGTGCTGGGCCTAAATATATGCCAATGGACTGTTGCAGTGGTGGCTGACGTGAAGCCTCATTCTCTGCTATGACATGCAGACTAATTCTCTGCTGACATGAAGACAGATTCTCTGTTACGGGACCTCCCTCCTCTGCCTGGGTGCTGGGCCTAAATATATGCCAATGGACTGTTGCAGTGGTGGCTGACGTGAAGCCTCATTCTCTGCTATGACATGCAGACTGATTCTCTGCTGACATGAAGCCAGATTGTCTGTTACGGGACCTCTCTCCTCTGCCTGGGTGCTGGGTAGTGTTGAGCGCGAATATTCGAAAAGCAAATTTTTTTCGCGAATATCGCAACTTCGCGATTTCGCGAATATTTCGAATATAGTGCTATATATTCGTAAAAACGAATATTCGTTTTTTGTTTCCCCCCCCCCCCCCCCACAAAATTACAGTACACATATAATTGATTGTTTCCCAAAGGTCCAACAGCTCAGATCTTACTCACATTGCCTAGAAAGTGATTGAGGCGCGAATCTTCGTAAGGCGATTTTATTAGCGCACATGCGAATATCGGCACGTCCCAGAACAGAGGCAAAGGGCTTTGCATTCATACATTAGTGAATTGAGTTGCGAATCTTCGTAAGGCGATTTTATTAGCGCACATGCGAATATCTACACTTGTCCCAGAACAGAGGCAAAGGGCTTTGCATTCATACATTAGTGATTGAATTGAGCTGCGAATCTTCGTAAGGCGATTTTATTAACGCAAATGCAAATATCTACACTTGTCCCCAGAACAGAGAGGCAAAGGCCTGTGCATTCATATAGTATAGCACCATATTCGCGAATACGTAGAACTTCGTAAAATTCGATTAACGAAAATTCGTATTTTTTATTTTACTTTCCACCTTACAGGTTACATTGATCTGTACTCTGTAAACTACTGTCATCACCCCCCACTGTATCTCGATTGATTCCCAAAAGTCTCACATTCCCTAGAAAGTGATTGAGGTGCGAATCTTCGTAAGGCGATTTTATTAGCGCACATGCGAATATCTACACTTGTCCCAGAACAGAGGCAAAGGGCATTGCATTCATACATTAGTGATTGAATTGAGTTGCGAATCTTCGTAAGGCGATTTCATTAGCGCACATGTGAATTTTGCATAGCATATGTATTATGCGATGCGAAAATTCGAATTATCGCATATGCGAAATAATAACGAATTTGAATAATCGCGAATATTTTACGAATATTCTTTCGAATATTCACAAAATTTCGCGAATTCGAATATGGGACATGCCGCTCAACACTAGTGCTGGGCCTAAATTTATGACAATGGACTGTTGCAGTGGTGGGTGACGTGAAGCCTGATTCTCTGCTATGACATGCAGACTGATTCTCTGCTGACATGAAGCCAGATTGTCTGTTACGGGACCTCTCTCCTCTGCCTGGGTGCTGGGCCTAAATATATGCCAATGGACTGTTGCAGTGGTGGCTGACGTGAAGCCTCATTCTCTGCTATGACATGCAGACTAATTCTCTGCTGACATGAAGACAGATTCTCTGTTACGGGACCTCTCTCCTCTGCCTGGGTGCCGGGGCCTAAATATCTGAGAATGGACTGTTCCAGTGGTGGGTGACGGGAAGCCAGATTCTCTGCTATGGAACCTCTCTCCAATTGATTTTGGTTAATTTTTATTTATTTAATTTTTATTTTAATTCATTTCCCTATCCACATTTGTTTGCAGGGGATTTACCTACATGTTGCTGCCTTTTGCAGCCCTCTAGCTCTTTCCTGGGCTGTTTTACAGCCTTTTTAGTGCCGAAAAGTTCGGGTCCCCATTGACTTCAATGGGGTTCGGGTTCGGGACGAAGTTCGGATCGGGTTCGGATCCCGAACCCGAACATTTCCGGGATGTTCGGCCGAACTTCTCGAACCCGAACATCCAGGTGTTCGCTCAACTCTAGTCTTAAACTTTTGATCAGGACTGCATATTGATTTTCACTTTTTCCCAATATATGGGATTGAAGCACTCAGACGGTATTGAAATGCAATGCGCTGCGATAAACGGTTTCTAGCGCAGACAATAAAACTGTGCAGATTCAGTGAAATTTGT
This sequence comes from Bufo gargarizans, assembly GCF_014858855.1. Classification (NCBI taxonomy): domain Eukaryota; kingdom Metazoa; phylum Chordata; class Amphibia; order Anura; family Bufonidae; genus Bufo; species Bufo gargarizans. Next base: position 5,026,554 of record NC_058081.1, on the reverse strand, counting down.
ATATATATTGATTTTCACTTTTACCCAATATATGGGATTGAACACTCAGATGTTATAGAAATGCCGAAGAGCCAGAACAGAGTGTCAGCGAGCAGGCCAGAAACCAAGAGTAGCATACTAGGCACCTTCTCCATATACTATTTTGTGAGGTATGAACATATCATAATTAAAAATGTTATTTCATTTTCTGCAATTTTTGAATGTTTTGAAAAATAAAGACAAAACATATTAACAAAAATGTACCACTATCATAATGTACAATGTCATTGTCACAAACTCACCTGTCCGGGCTGCAGTCGAGCGATCCCCAGCTTCGGTGAGGCCGTGCTGGGTAGTTAGGGGGAATTAAAAAAAAAATTTTTAGATTCATCTTTTCAAAACTATGAAGCCAAATGTTAAAGATGTGAGTGTTTCCACCAGAGACCATTAGTGAAATCTCCCCAGCGTTCCTTCGCCAGTGTTTTGTAGTGTTTCATCTATAAAAGGAGCAGCTAGTAATGATCTTATGTCTTGTTTGTATCTCAGACCAGAAGAAATTATTTTGCTCTTTTACACACAAAATCATCCGGATCCTTCATTTCCCTAAACAAGTGAAGCTTCATACCGCGCTTCTGTCAGACACGAACCGAAGAATTTTGCAGAGATTATATTTCAAAGGAAAGAACAGATACCGGAATTTTATTTACATTATGTGAAGGCATTATCTTCTGTAATGTATATTGCTGTATATAATATTTTATTATCATTGATTTTATATTTTTCTGACAGATTTTTACCTTTTTAAAATTATTTTTAAAAGACAGCTTCAGTTTCTGACTGAAGGAAAGATAATTCAAGTTGGGTGCATTATTTATAGAATGTCCTTGTAACTTCTACAGGAGTTTTAGCTGAAGAATTTTAGTTCAAATATTACAGAATCACATTGATATCCAACAACTATAATACAATACGGGATAGTGAGCCTCATCATCCTCAAGTGTGATTACAAGAGAGAAACCCTATAATTGTGACCTGAAAAATTGCATTTTTTTATCATAATTATATTATTTTTTTTGGGGTGGGGGGAAATCTCCCTGAAAATGCCACACAACAATTCCAGCATAGTGACAGAGATTCTGCTCTTGGGATTTCAGAATTTAAAAAAAATTAGGATCTGTTTCTTTCTCCTGCTTCTGATCATCTTCTGTGTGACTGTATGTGGAAACCTCCTCATCATTCTGGTGGTGTCCTCCAGCAGATCTCTCCACTCTCCCATGTACTTCTTCCTCACACAGCTCTCCTTCACAGATATTCTCCTCACCACCACCATCGTTCCCAACATGCTCCACATTGTGTTGTATGAAGGAAGTTTTGTGCCTTTTGTCGGATGTTTAACTCAATTTTATTTTTTTTCAGCCTCAGAATCATTGGAATGTCTTCTCCTGAGCGTAATGTCCTATGACCGGTATCAGGCTATCTGCAACCCTCTACATTATACCTCCGTTATGGACCTCACATTTTGTGTAAAAGCCGTTCTCTTGTGTTGGGTAATAATGCTTGCAGTTACACTGACTTTTTCGATAACCATGAGTCAATTGCAGTTCTGTGGGGCAAACGTCATTGACCATTTCTTTTGTGATTTAGATCCTTTACTTGAACTTTCCTGCTCAGACACTTTTTTTCTGAAACTAGAAGACATGATATTGGCCGTACCATATGCACTTTCTCCATTTATTGTGATTCTGGTCTCATATATTTATATAATTGTCACCGTATTGAAGATTCCATCTGTGACCGGGAGGCAGAAGACGTTCTCCACCTGCAGCTCTCACCTGGCCGTGGTGTCTTTATATTATGGATCCATCATTTGCATCTATCTATTTCCAAATAAGGGAAGTGTAAAGAAAATCATCTCCCTGTTCTACACTGTAGTGACTCCGCTCCTCAATCCTATGATCTACAGTCTGAGTAATAGAGACATTAAGCAGGCCTTTAAGAAGCTCAGGAACAAAAAAAGTTCTCTGCCTTTTAAATGAGTTCTTGCATTAGTGTTTCTACCTTTAGTTCAGATTTATGCGCTCCTGCATATGATTTTTTTTTTATACCTTGATTTTACTCACAACATTGTGCTTCTGTAACACCCCGAGTGGTGTTGCCACTACTACACCCTGCTACTATCTCTAATGGTCTAACCTCATGTCATACAGCAGATTCAGAAAGAAACAGATGTAGGAAAGTGGAGTTTGCCTGCCAGTTTCATGCAAACCAAGACAAAGCCTGTAAACCTTTTTGGAGAACGTTTATTTAAGTAAAGCTGCCATTAAACTTCATCTCAAAGTCTGGACTCAAGTTATTCTTTTATTCCTTAATTATTCCCCCTATTTATTGCTTTGGAGCCAAAGCCTGGAGTCCAGCGGTCTCCAGGTAGGAGCACTGTGACACACAAAAAGAAACAAATAGGCCGCATTGTACCACTCAGCATTTCCTACACCTGGGGTGCATTATATAGAGGGCCCTGGGGGGAGGACGCCCATTGCTCTTCCATTGGGCACTTTAGGTGGACAGAGTTTTGGTCATATGCATTGGCTGCATTGCATGAACTATTAAGGGCAACTAACATTCTAATAAGTAAGGTGGATACTGTGGTTGTGATATATGCAGGGACAGATACTGTATATAGACACTTGTTATATAATTACCAAAACCTTTTGTCTTTTTTCGGTTTTGTGGCTTTAAGTGGACTTCCATTTTGAAAATTCAACATATGTCAATGTATGTGGTATAACTTTGGAATGCTATTACTTATGAAAAAAAGAATTTTGAGAATTTTTTTCATGACTGTAATGCCTATGGGTAGAGGCAGACATGGACAGTGAGCCCTGACCTAGAACCCAGACTGTTTTCCCTACTTACTTCATTACAAGCCCTAGGTAGCAAGACCGTAACTGGTCAACAGCTCCTGCGCTATCTATGTGCAGAGACAGACAAACACCAAGATACAAAACAACACAAAACAGGGTTTTATGTAAACGGAAAAGAACCAGACAGGCTATGAAGTACCAAACGAGAGACAGAGAGTAGTGAGAAGACAAGCAGGGGTCAGCAATCCAATACGCTGAGTAATCAGCCCACTGCTAATCTACTCCAGCACATGCTCACTGCAGGGAGAAATAGAGCATTCCATCCTGTTACTAAGGATAATGTTGCTACACCAGGGGACGTGACTCAGCAGTGCGTCTTTCCCAGCGTGGACTCGCCGAAGCCGGAGATCGCTCAATTGGAACCCGGACGGGTGAGTTTGTGACAATGACTTTATACATTATGATAGTGGTAAATTTTTGTTAAAATATTTTGCCTTTATTTTTCAAAACTTTCAGAAATGAAAGAAAATGTAATAGCATTTGAAATTATCATATGGTCATACTTCCCAAAATAGTATATGGAGAAAGTGCCTAGTATGCAACTCTTGGCTTCTAGCCAATATATTAGCGTTGTCTGGGGGGTACTCTTTCTCAGTTCAGAGAGTGCCTAGTATGCGTAGTATATGTGCGGAGTATTATAGGCCAAGCAATGTCTCTCTGGCTTTCTGGGAAAGATATTCCCCTGATGGTAGCTTCAAACTATTCAATCAGTGCTTTTTCATAAGGAGTAGTGTTGATCGAGCACCAAAGTGCTCAGGTGTTCGGGTGCTCAGGTCGAACACCTTCGGATGGAAGTCAATGGAAGAACCCGAGCATTAAACCAAGCACCAACTGCTCTGAAGAGGGGAGGGTGTCTGGTTCATAGAAAAAGGTCATAAATTGATGGAAACACCACCAAAATGGTTCAGGAACAGCATGGAGAGGATGTCCAGGTCGCTGCTGGGAACGATGTTGTCCGAGTAGTACGCCACTTTTACAGACTGACAATAATACGCACAAAACCGAAGATAAAATCGATTTTAGAGGAGAAAATGTTAGGAAACATTCTTTCCTGTACATTTACTTGTATATAAAGTGCAAGTGCTGCCAAAAATTACAAGGAAGAGGCACTCCGATACAACCTGTATATCACATAAAGGAGGGCCTCATTCACATTGTGGTACAATTGTTCAGGTAGTGGGACTCCTACACTCATAAAGCCTATGCACTAAGTGAAAGGGCTTCCAAAAATTACAAGGAACCGGCACTCCAATACACCCTTTATTACACATAAAGGAGAGCATCGTACAGACTTGAAAAATTATGATTGATGGCCTGCTGGTGGCCCTCTAAAACATTACGCGTGAGGGCCTGCTGCTGAACTGACCATCTAAAACATTAGGGGTGAGGGTCTGCTGCAGAGCTGACTACATAAAACATTATGGGCGAGTGCCTGCTGCTGGGCTGACCATTGGAAAAATTATGGGCGAGTGCCTGCTGCTTAGCTAATCATTGAAAAAATTATGGGCGAGGACCTGCTGGTGAGCTGACCCTGTAAAACATTATGGTTGAGGGCCTGCTAGTGAGCTGACCCTCAAAAACATTATATGTGAAGGCCTGCTGGTTAGCTGACCCTCTAAAACTTTATATGTGAGGGCCTGCTGGTGAGCTGACCCTGTAAAACATTATGGTTGAGGGCCTGCTGGTGAACTGACCCTCAAAAACATTATATGTGAGGGCCTAGTGGTGAGCTGGCCCTCTAAAAGATTGTAGGTGAGGGCCTGCTGGTGAGCTAACCCTGTAAAACCTTATTGTTGAGGGCCTGCTGGTGAGCTGACCCTCTAAAACATTATATGCGAGGTCCTGCAGGTTAGCTGACCCTCTAAAAGATTGTAGGTAAGGGCCAGCTGGTGATCTGACTCTCTAAAACATTACATGCGAGGGCCTGCAGGTGAGCTGACCCTCTAAACGATTGTAGGTGAGGGCCTGCTGGTGAGCTGACCATCTACAACATTAGGAGTGAGGGCAGACTAATAAGCATGTTGATATGATGGAAGAGGAGGAGGACGAGAAAAGAAAGATTGAACCAAATACCCTTTTTGTGTATTCAATACACCATAAAAGCCACATTTAAAGTGCCTTTATGTTCAGTCGCTTTTCTATCGTGGAGTAGAGACGTAAGGGAAATCGAGGCCTTGTTCATTTTGATAAGAGTCAACCTGTCAGCATTTTCAGTTGACAGGCGGATGTGCTTATCAGTTATTATGCCCCCAACAGCACTAAATACCCGCTCTGGCAAAACACTGTTGGCAGGGCAGGCTAGCACCTCTAAGGCGTAGAGCGCCAGTTCGTGCCACGTGTCCAGCTAGGACAGCCAATAGTTATAAGGCACAGAGGGATCATTGAGGTCTGCTACGTACTCCTTCACCATCTTCCAAAACTTTTCCCTCCTTGTGACACTAGGCAGCGCATTAGGATGAGGGTGCTGGCGTGGTGTCATGAAAGTGTCCCAGGTCTTGGAGAGTGTTGCCCTGCCTCTGTTGGATCTGCTGTGTGTTCCCCTCATCTCCCCTCCTCGGTTGTCCAAGGTACTATGTACTCTTCCGCCATCGTTGTCAGCTGGAAATTTTAGGAGCAATTTTTCCACAAGGACCTTCTGGTATTGCACAATTATGCTGATCCTCTCCGCCACAGAAATGAGAGATGAGAAGTTCTCTTTGTAGCGGGGGTCGAGAAGGGTGAACAACCAGTAATCGGTGTTGTCAAAAATCCGTAAAATGCGTAGGTCACGGGAAAGGCAGCCTAACATAAAGTCAGCCATGTGTGCCAGAGTCCCAACAGGCAAGACTTCGCTGTCGTCATCAGGAGGATGACTCTCAATCTTCTTATCCTCTTCCTCCTCTTCTGCCCATCCACGCTGAACAGATAGAATAAACCTGCTATGGGTACTACCCTCTGTAGCGGAGGCAACCGTCTCCTGCTCCTCCTCCTCCTCATCATCATCATCCAATTTGCGCTGGGAAGACAAACTGAGAGTGGTCTGGCTATCACCCTATGTAATGTCCTCCCCCATTTCCACCTCTTCCACATGCAAAGCGTCAGACTCTGACATCCATGCCCACTCCTCGCTTGTGAAGAGCGGAATCTGACTGGAAAGGTGACGACCATGTTGCAGCTGGTATTCCACTATTGCCCTCTGCTGCTCACAAAGCCTGGGCAACATGTGAAACGTCGAGTTCCAGCACATGCTCACGGCGCACAACATTCGGTGAGCTGGCAATTGTAAGCACTGCTGCAGTGTTGACAGACCAGCTGAAGCTGTTGATGACTTGCGGAAATGGGCACACACGTGGCGCACCTTAACCAGTAGCTCAGGCAAATTGGGTCAGGCTTTGAGAAACCGCTGAACCACTAAGTTAAAGACGTGAGCTAGGCATGGGATGTGTGTGAGATTCCCAAACTCCAGAGCTGCAACCAAGTTACTGCCATTATCAGACACAACCATGCCTGGTTGTAGGTTGAGTGGAGAGAGCCACAGCTCGGTCTGGTCCCTTATACCCTGCCAAAGGTGTGCTGTTTGTCCTCTAAGCAGATCATCTTAAGGACGGCCTGTTGACGATTCCCCACTGCAGTGCTACACTGCTTCCAGCTATCGACTGATAGCTCACTGGTGCTGCAAAAGCATAATTCTGGGGTGGAAGTGGAGGAGGAGGCGGAGGAGGAGAAGTGGTGGTTGAAGCTACTAACGTAGGTGGTGGCAGAAACCCTGATGGAATTAGGACCCGCAATCTTTGGCATTGGTAGCACCTGTGCCATCCCAGGGTATGACTCACTCCCAGGCTCCAAAACGTTCGCCCAGTGCGCCGTCAGGGAAATGTAGCATCCCTGGCGAAAACACTTGTCCATTTATCCGTGGTTAAGTGGACCTTCCCAGTAACTGCGTTTGTCGGGGCACGGGTGATGTTACGGGACACATGCTGGTGTAAGGCGGGCATGGCACACTGAGAAAAATACTGGCGGCTGGGTACTGCGTAACAATGGACGGCCACCGACATCAGTCTGCAGAAGGCCTCAGTGTCCACAAGCCTAAATGGCAACATTTCAAGGGCCAGTAATTTGGAAAGCTGCACATTTAGTGCTATGGCTTGTGGGTGGGTGGCTGGGTATTTGCGTTTGTGTTCAAATGCCAGGGGTAAGGACATTTGTATGCTGCGCTTGGACACAGAAGTGGATGTGGTCGCTGATGGTGCTTGCGATGGTCCAGGTGCAGGGCGGGAGTCATCCGGGCCTGCTCCTTCGACAGGGGATTGACCAGAACGTAACACAGGGGAAGAGGAGGCAGTGGTGTGACCCGCAGACACAGATTGTGGACCCAGGTGTTTGCCCCACCTATTAAGGTGATTTGATGCCATGTGGCAGATCATGCTGGTGGTGGTGAGGTTGCTAGTGTTCATGCCCCTGCTAATTTTTGGTTGCAAATTACAATTCTTTTGTCATCCTCACTTTCCTCAAAAAAGCGCCATACTGTGGAACACCTACCCCTTGGCAAGAGAGATTTCCGCAAGGGTGTGCTCTGGGGAACAGCTGCGGGCCTGTTTGGTGTGGCCCGCCTTCTTCCTTTTGCCACTAGTGATGGCCTTGCGGTTCGCCCGGCGGTCAGTTTGCAGCGAACTTTGCCAGTTCGATATCCACCGAACATGCAAGCATATGCCGATGTCCGCGCGCGCCATATTCTTTTGCATTGTGCCGAACTTTGACCCATGACACATCCATCAGGTGGGACAGGACAGCCAATTGAGATGTTTCAGCACATGGACACAACCACAACCCTATAACAGAACCCGATCTGGCAGCAATTTTACATGATGTGTTTTGCCAGTGTAGGGAGAGGTTGCATTTTGGAGCAGGGACAGGCTGTTAGGAACTTAGGGACACCAAACGCGAGCTACTAGGGCCACAAAAGTCCTTTTAAGGACTGGTAAGGTTGTGCTATCGATAGGTGTGATACACAGAGGGGTGTGATATACTTACAATATACTTTCTAACATAGAAAGTATATTATAGTGCATTTGTATGCTTCCAGAAAATACTGATTGAGGGCTGCGATCTATCAGCTTCCACAAAATAGTGATTGAGGTTTTTCATATTCCTACGTCCACAAAATGACTGCTTGAGAGTGATATACCAGCTTCAGCTAACAACTGATTGAGGCCTGTCATATATCAACTCCCACAAAATAGTGATAGAGGTTTTCCATATACCTGCGTCCACAAAATACAGATTGCAGGCTTTAAGCTTTTCGGGGACGTCCGTGTCTGGGGGGAGGAGGCCGTGTACGAAATTCTTTTGGGCGATGAGCAGGAGCAAGGGCGCTTTACTGCTTCCAATTCCACCCTGTACTGTGCCTCTCACCCCGTACTGTGCCCCCTTATACCCTGCATTGTGCCCTCTTATCACACCCTGTGCAGTGCCCTTAGTCATTCCCTGTACTGTGCCCTCTTATACCCTTTTATCCAGTCACGGTATGGCGGTGTTATCCGGTCACTGAACAGAGGTGTTATCCGGTCAATGTATGGCGGTGGTATCAAATAACTGGATGGCCATAACTGTATCCCTTTCCCTGCCCACGCCATCCTTTTTTTGGCCTTGCATTAGCGGGAAAAATATGCAGATTGCGGTGCTAAGGACCTTTGCGCCACAATCTGTGTCAGAAACATAGATGTATTTCTATATGATAAATGACCACCCAATTGTATTATTATTCGGGGGTAGGGCTAATATCTTTATATTATATAGATTCTAGTGTATTATACTGTGCCCTGTATTTCCCAGTAGAAAATGATCCTTGGTAAACACAGTCCTCATCCCTGACCACCAAGACCAGGTAGCGCTCTTTCAGTAGCGCTGTGTACTGGTGCTTATTCTGACACTAGGGCTCGGTTCACATCCTATTTAATGTATACCAAAAATGTATGCGTTAACAGATGCCTCAGACTGATGCCGTACAGTGGCGTCCGTTTACCATACAGTTCCATAGTAGAAAAAAAATTAACGTTAACGTTTGCATTTTTTTATGGACTCTGCAGGATACAAAAACTTAGAGTGCTGCACATTTGTATACATCAAACAATAGGAAATATAAATTTTCTAGGCTCCTTCAGGGCACATTTTTAAGAGTTTCAGAGAGATGCATAAAAATGGCCCCTGATTAAAATACATATTTTTTGTGGGAATTTTTGCCAATGATCCCCCTCTGGTATATCACTGTCCACGTTGTGGGACTATTTGTGTACTTTTAGTAAATGTTTGCTGGCTGCAAATAGGACCTGAAGGTTTTTCAGTTTCGCCTGTCATTAAAGTGAATGGGGCCAGCTACGAACGCACGGTTCACAAACATTTGATCGCAAATGCGCATTCGCATTCGCAAATTGTCCCGGCTGATGTTTGTCCATCACTATTTGCCACCCCACTGCCTCTTCCAGCCTGTTGTGCTGCTGCAGATCCCTGTACCGCTGTCCTCGCTCAGCTTGCCACCTTCCCAGATTGGGTCAGTGACTTCATCATCCACCACCTCCTCTTCCACTTCCTCACTCTGCTCATCCTTCTGACTTTTTGACCTTGCAACAACTGTGTCTCATCCTCATCATCAACCTCTTGAGATACTAATTGCTTTTGACTTATTGGCAACTGTGTCTCATCATCATCATCCTCCTCCTCATGAAACACTAATCGTCATTCCCCACCATCATCTTCTTGTGACTGTGGATGCTCAATAATTTGGGAATCAGGGCACAAGATCTCATGTCCCTCTTCAAGCATGCTTGTTGAGAGGCCCAAATGAAAGAATGGTGCTGAAAAGAGCTCCTCGGAATATCCGAGTGTGGGATCACTTGTTTGCCCAGACTCTCCATAGTGAGAGGAAGGAGGATCAGGGTGAGGATTGGGTTGAACATACTCCTGGCTACTGAGACTGGACTTGGTGGAAGACAGGGTGGTGCTTAACCGACTGGAAGAATTATCTGCTGCAATCCAACTGACCACCTGGTCGCACTGGTCTGACTTCAAGAGTGGTGTCCTACACCGCCCTGCAAACTGGGACATGAAGCTAGGTATTGTGGATGATTATTTTTCTTGTGCCCTGGCAGCTGGCACTGTTTATCCGTGCCCAGGGCCATGGCCTCTGCATGCACCATCAGAATCATGGCCACCTCCCCATCCCTTACTGCTCCCCTTCTTCATATTAAATGTTATATATGATTGAAAGTCTGTCACACATACAATAGCGTAGGATTTGGAAGTGTATGTGCAAACAAATTTAAAAAGGTATTTGGGATGTGGAAACGTCACACAGGAGATATCCCGCAGATAATAACGCAAAAACCCAAATGCAATCGCACTCTGCAAACCAGCACTCTGCCCTGCCTTTATGCTGGATGATGAATAAGGCATTGGTGTACATTTTGGCCAAAGTGTAGTAAGCCACTCACCACGTCAAGGTCGCCTTAATGAGTGGTCCCTAACACTAGTTCCTACCTGTTATGGGCCACGACAGCCACACAACGTCCAGGGAGCGCAGGTACAGCATGCACGCCAAGCACACTCTGCTTTTAACCCCGTCCGGTGCCATTACAGCTTTCATCGGGTCCAGGGATGCAAGTACCAACATGCATGCTGAGCCCACTATATACTTCTCCTGAAGCCAAATGGCTACTGGTAGGTGCTATATAAGCAGACTCAGTTTTATACTGACTTTAAAACCAGCCTCCAGGGCAGACTACCTTGTCAGGTGTGCATGACCGCTTGGAGATCGCCACGCCTCCAATATATTCTACAAAGAAAAAAAGTATGGGGGGGTTCAGCCCGCACAACCCTATGCAGGTGCACATTGCTATGGCGAAATACAGATACAAACGCAAAAACACAAATGCAATCACACTCTGCAAACCAGCACTCTGCCCTGCCTTTATGCTGGATGTTGAATAAGGCATTGAACTAGTGTTAGGGACCACTCATGAATGCGACCTTGACGTGGTGAGTGGCTTATTACGCTTTGGCCAAAATGTACACCAATGCCTTATTCAACATCCAGCATAAAGGCAGGGCAGAGTTCTGGTTTGCAGAGTGCAATTGCATTTGTGTTTTTGCGTTTGTATCTGTATTTTGCCATAGCAATGTGCACCTGCATAGGGTTGTGCGGGCTGAACCCCCCATATTTATCCTGCAGATAATGTCAATGCTGTCACCAGCAGATAATAAAAAATTACAGGGAATGTCACAGGTATTTAGGATGAAGAAACGTTATACAGGAGAGGTACCACTGGTAATGTCACTGTCCACAGCGTCTACGCAAAAAAGTACACTGTATGTCATATAATTTTTTTTTCAGCGCACATGTTGCACTGCAGATGTGGCTCAGGTAATGTCACTGTCCGCAGCAGACATCGTCTATTAGAAAAGGACACTGGATGTCACAGATAATAAAAATTCTGCGCACACGTTACACTGCAGATGTGGCACTGGTTATGTCACTGTCAGAAGCGGACACCGTCTATTGAAAAAGTACAATGTATGTCACAGATATTTTTGGGATGCGCACACGTTACACAGAAGATGTGGCGCAGCTAATGTCACTGTCCGCAGCGGACACCGTGCACGGTTAAAGTACACTTGAGGTCAGATATTTTTTGGATGTGCACACTTTGCACAGGAGATGTGGTGCAGCTAATGTCGCTGTCTGCAGCGGCCTAACTATTTCACTTTATTTAGTGCAGGATGCGCTAAGAATAGGTGTTGCTGCCCCACACAACAGTCCTTAAAAGAACTTTTGGGTCTGTAAAGTCTTAGCAATTTAGCGCTAAAAATATATATTGCTGCTGCCACACACAACAATAGTCCTTAAAAGGAATTTTGGGTCTATGAAATGTTTTTCTACAAAAAATATTCGTATAACTTTCTGTCCCTTCCTCAGCACAGCTCTCCCTGACTAAGACTGAGCTGAACACCCGTTATTGGTTGCTATATAGCCCCCGATGACGCATTCCGGTCAGCCAATCACTGTAATGCCAGCACCCAACATGGATACTGGCATTGCAGTGAGGGCAATACTTACCTGCACGTTTATTGGCTGCGTAGCAGCCAAGAAACGTGCGGGTAGAAGACTCGAGCATTGCGCTCGAGCACATGCGGTATTCAGCCGAATACCACCATGTGCCGAGCATCGAGATGCTTGAGTCAAACTGGTGTTCGGCAGAGCATGGTCGATCAACATTACTCAGCCCTCCTTGACACAGCGCCGACACCATTGTCGGTCACCATGGTTCAAATTTTGAGTTGTCGAGGAGAAAGCCGGGATTCAATTACTTGATGAAGGACGCGGAGCAGTTCCTCTCCTGTGTGACATCGTTTGCCCAGGCAAACGAGGTGCAGAACAGCGTGACACCACCGTACCCTGCATATGTGGTATGCTGGAGGGGCACTGTGAATTGACCCTGCAGTGGAGGCTGAGGACATAGTGGTGGATGAGGAGGCAGAGGCGGACATTGTCTCAGGACCAACAGCATGAGAACGTGGAGGCGGAAGCAGTGTCACCTGGCCAAGTTGCTTTGGCACACATCGACAGGCTCAAGGACTGGCCTAACTTCTGTTCTACATATGTGTGCAGGGTTGGTACTGCCTTTTTGGCAAAGAAATGACAGCTTGGGACTCTCCACTTTGGCCCGGCACAAGCCATCAGTTCTCTGAAAGGTGCAGAGTCCACCACTTGGAATGGGATGGATTGCAGCACCAGCAACTTGGCCAGGAGCTCATTCAGCTTCTGCGCCATTGGATGAGTGCACGCATACTGTTGCCTCTTGGCAACCGCTTCGGTGATCGATTGCTGACAGAATGACTGATAAGGAGTAGTAGGAGGAGGAGCAGGAGCATCAGGACCAGCAGATGATGGGAAGGACAGACAGCTCCCTTCAGCTGAGAGTGGTGGAGCCTTGACTGCATGAAATTGGGTGCTTGCCACTGGGTGAAGCAGCGGTTGCTGTGGCAGGTTGGACCACCACATCGGAGCCTTGGTTCTCCATTTTTCTCCCAACACTCCGCGATGACTGCGTGAACCCCTGCACCGATACTTTCCGGGCAGGTAGCCTCCTGCAAAGTGGGTGGTATACCCCGGAAATGTTTGGCTCCTGACCTCCCACTGCTGCCACCCTGCTGACTCCTGGCCATGCTTACCACCCTGCTGTCTCAGCCGCTGCCTCACGTGCAAGCTGCCACCCTCTTCTCCTGATGATGATGATGATGATGAAACCCCTTCTTCACCAGGCTCCCAAGTGCAACATCATCATCATCGGCTACTGTCTGCACGTCACTGATGTCCCTCTCAACGGTCTCATGGCCAGGAGCCTGACTGCTTGCAACACCTGCTTCCACACGACTCTCATCATCACTACTTGCCTGCCTACCGGAGGAAGCGGTGGATGTCTCCTTCAGATCTTGGCTGGACAGTAGCTTATGACTGTGCTCTAGTAGCTCATCCTTGCTTAAAAGTGGAGCCGAGCCTACGGCATATAATACTTCTTGGGCTGAGGGGACAGAAAATGACAGAGGCAGGTTCAGGACAGTTGGAGGCACAAGGCCTGCTCCCGGGCCATGCCAACTAACTATCGTGTCAGAGGAACCCACTTGCTCTTGGCTGGGGGTGTCTGATGTCACTTGCGACAAAGTCGAAGACAGAGTCAACTATTCAAGCACCACAGGGTTGCTGGTCAAGACACATCCGCTAGCTGACATCGGGAGCTCAGGCCTTTTGCTGCAACTCTTGCTGCCATCCACCCTCTTCTTCTGCTGTTTGCGACATAAACATTTTGGCCACTGCCCATTCCCTTTAAAGCGCCTGTCACCAATCTCTCTGACATCCTGTATAATAAAATAATTAAATTAAAATAACACCCCCAAAAAAGTCTGTAGTACAGTCAGGTCCATAAATATTGGGACATCGACACAATTCTAACATTGTTGGTTCTATACTCCACCACAATGGATTTGAAATGAAACGAACAAGATGTGCTTTACCTGCAGACTGTCAGCTTTAATTTGAGGGGATTTACATCCAAATCAGGTGAACGGTGCAGGAATTACAACAGTTTGCATATGTGCCTCCTACTTGTTAAGGGACAAAAAGTAATTGGACAGAATAATAATCATAAATAAAACTTTCACTTTTTAATACTTGGTTGCAAATTCTTTGCAGCCAATTGCTGCCTGAAATCTGGAACCCATAGACATCACCAGACACTGGGTTTCATCCCTGGTGATGCTCTGCCAGGCCTCTACTGCAACTGCTCAGTTTTTAAACCAACACCCGTTTGATCCAAAGAAGTTTATTTGGCAGCCTTTGCTGCATATGTCATTGTGAGATACAGCCTTTAAATACAGGGGTTATATTCAGTTATTTGAAATACAGCCATTTTGGGCACAAATATTTAATTGCGGCCAAGTGTGGACCAGGGCGTGTGAGATACATCCTTTATATACAGTGGTTATACTCAGTTATTTAAAATACAGCCATTTTAGGCACAAATCTTTAATTTGTGTGTGTCAGGGCCTAGTGTGTGTCAGGGCGTGTGAGATACACTCTTCATATACAGGGGTTATATTCAGTTATTTGAAATACAACCATTTAGGGCACAACTCTTTAATTGCGGCCAAGTGTGGATCAGGGCGTGTGAGATGCACCCTTTATATACAGGGGTTATATTCTTCTATTAATAAAACACCCTTTTTTGGGAAAAATACACAATATTTCCGTCCTGGCACCATCAGCATGTGTGAAATTCCAGGGTTATATACTGCTGTCATATTCAGATATTAAACAAACACGTTTGGCCAAAAAACTTTCATTTGGCAGCCTTTGCTGCAGATGTCATTGTGAGATACACCCTTTATATACAGGGGTTATATTCAGTTAATTGAAATACAGCCATTTTGGGAAAACACATTTAATTGAGCCATAGTCTGGTTTAGATACACCCTGCACATAGTGTCGTTCTATTCTACTATTAATTAGACACCCATTTAGGGCAAGATCCTAAATTTGAGAAATATGAGGAGAGCGTCAAATAAGGGACGTGGCCCAGGTCGTGGTGCTGCTGGTGGAGCTCCTGTTGCAGGGGGAGGACGAGGTCGATCTGTGCCAGCTACACGCACAAGTGAAACCCCTTCCTCAGGTGCGAGTAGGCGACAGAACCTTCAGCGGTATTTGGTGGGGCCTAATGCGGCTCTACGAATGGTGAGGCCAGAACAAGTACAGGCGATAGTCGATTGGGTTGCTGACAGTGCCTCCAGTTCCTTCACATTGTCTACTACCCAGTCTCCTGCTGAAAGATTAGAGTTGGCACCTGCAGCCCATGTCCATCAGTCTTTCACCTCACCCCCTTGCAAATCAGCCAAGCAGTCTGAGCCCCAAGTCATGCAGCAGTCTCTTCTCCTTTTTAATGACTCTGTTAGCAGGGTTTCCCAGGGCCATCCACCTAGCCCTGACCCAGAAGTGGAAGATATTGAGTGCACCGATGCCCAACATCTTATCTTTCAAGATGAGTACATGGGAGGACCATTGCAGCATGTCTCGGATGATGAGGAAACTCAGGTGCCAACTGCTGCGGCGTTCGAAAGTGTGCAGACCGATAAGGTGGGCAGGGGTGAAAACTGGGTGGAAGATGATGTGGAGGACGATGAGGTCCTCAACCCCACATAGAATCAAGGTCATGCGAGTGACCTATGTAGTTCGGAGGAAGAGCCGGTGGTTGCACAGAGTGACCAGCCCAGCAGAAGAGGGAGCAGGGTGCAAAAGCGGAGGGCCGTCCTCTAGACAGTACGCCTGCTACTGCCCACCGCAGCAAGGGACCGAGCACACCAAAGCCAGCTCCAAGGAGTTCCCTGACGTGGTGGTTCTTCAGACAATGTGCTAACGACAAGACACAAGTGGTTTGCACGCTGTGCAATCAGAGCCTGAAGCAAGGCATAAACGTTCTCAACTGAGCACAACCTGCATGACCAGGCATTTAAGTGCTAAGCACGAGCTGCAGTGGAGTAGACACCTCAAAAACCAAGAAATGTCTCTGGCTCCTCCTGCTTCCTCTTCTGCTGTAGTCTTGGCCTCTTCATCCACCTCTGGAGTGACAGTGCCACCTGCCACCCCACAAACAGAGGATCTTCCAGCAACACCACGACCTGGGTCACCAAGCATCTCCACAATGTCCCACGAAAGCATTCAGCACTCCATCTCCCAAACACTTGAGATGAAGAGGAAGTACCCCCCTACCCACCCGAGATCCCTAGCCCTAAATGCCAGCATCTCTAAATTACTGGCCTTTGAAATGCTGTCATTCTGTCTGGTGGAGACTGATAGTTTTAAAGGCCTTATGGCGGTGGCTGTCCCACAGTACGTCGTGCCCAACCACCACTACTTTTCCAGGCGAGCCATACCTTCCATGCACAACCAAGTAGGGGACAAAATCAGGTGTGCACTGCACAACGCCATCTGTGGAAAGGTGCAACTGACTACGGATATGTGGACCAGTAAGCACGGTCAGGGATGTTATATCTCCATAACTGCACTCTGGGTAAATACAGTGGCGGCTGGGCCTGAGGCGGATAGCAGTTTGGCGCATGTTCTTCCACCACCGAGGATTGCAGGGTGCTCCAGTTTGCCTCCTGTTGCTTCCTCCTCCTACTCCGCTTCCTCATCCTCTACCGGCTCCTCATCCGGTCAGGGTAACACCTTCACCACCAACTTCAGCACAGCCAGGGGTAAACGACAGCCGGCAGTTTTAAAACGTATCTGTTTGGGGGACAAACCCCACATCGCGTAGAAGCCGTGGACGGGCCTTGAACAACAGACCGATGAGTGGTTGGTGCCAGTGAGCCTCAAGCCCGGCCTGGTAGTGTGCGATAATGGGCGAAATCTCGTAGCAGCTCTGGGACTAGCCGGTTTGACGCACATCCCTTGCCTGGCGCATGTGCTAAATTTGGTGGTGCAGAGATTCCTTAAAAATTACCCCGATATACCAGAGCTTCTGCATAAAGTGCAGGCCATCTGTGTGCGCTTTTCGGTGTTCTCACCCTGCTGCTGCTCGCCTGTCAGCGCTGCAGCGTAACTCCGGCCCTCCCGCTCATCTCCTCATATGCGACGTGCCCACAAAGTGGAACTCCACCTTGCACATGCTGGCCAGACTGTGCGAGCAGCAGCAGGCAATAGTGGAGTTTCAGCTGCAGCACACACGGGTGAGTCACTCGGTGAAACAGCACCACTTCACCACCAATGACTGGGCCTCCATGCGAGACCTGTGTTCCTTGTTGCGCTGTTTCGAGTACTCCACCAACATGGCCAGTGCCGATAACGCTGTTCTCAGTGTAACTATCCCACTTCTATGCCTACTTGAAAAAACGCCCCTGGCAATGATGGAAGAGGATGTGGCACAGGAGGAGGAGGAGGAAGAGGGATCATTTCGTAGGTTTTCCGGCCAGTCATTCACAAGTGGCTCCGAGGGTGGGTTCCTGCAACCACAAACGCCAGGTACACAATTGTCCAGCCAGGGCACAGTTCTGGAGGATGACGAGGTGGAGGATGAGGAGGAGGAGGAACCATGTTCACAGCAGGGTGACACCCAGACCAGCTCATGGCCATAACTGGTGCGTGGCTGGGGGGATACAGAGGACACAGACAATACACCTCCCACAGAGGACAGCTTTTCGATGCTTCTGGGCAGCCTGGCACACATGAGCGATTACATGCTGCAGTGTCTCCGCAACGACCGCCGAGTTGCCCACATTCTAACTTGTGCTGATTACTGGGTGGCCACGCTACTGGATCCCCGTTACCAGGACACCATACTGTTCTTAATTCCCTCACTGGAGCGTTATCGCAAGATGCGCGAGTACAAGCGCACGCTGGTAGACGAGCTGCTGGTGGCATTCCCACCTGACAGCAGGGGCACAGTGAAAGCACAAGGCGAAGGCAGAGGAAGAGGTTGCCAATGCAGCTCGGGCACCGCCAGCACCTCAGAAGGCAGGGTTAGCATGGCCGAAATGTGGAAAAGCTTTGTCAGCACGCCACAACAACCAGCACCACCAGCTGATATGGAACGTCTTAGCAGGAGGCAGCATTTCACCAACATGGTGGAGTAGTATGTGTGCACATGCCTACACGTATTGAATGACGGGTCTGCCCCCTTCAACTTCTGGGTCTCCAAATTGGGCACATGGCCTGAGCTTGCCCTTTACGCATTGGAGGTGCTGGCCTGCCCTGCAGCCAGTGTATTACCTGAACGTGTATTTAGCACGGCAGGGGGCGTCATCACAGACAAGCGCAGCCGCCTGTCCACAGCCAATGGGGACAAGCTCACGTTCATTAAAATGAACCGGGCATGGATCCCTCAGGACTTGTCCGTACCTTGTGCAGAATAGACATGTATACCTGTATACTGCAGCGCAATTGCTCATTCTTGTATTTTGGATATTTCACACTCTAGTGTAGTGTACCATAATTAAAAAATAATAATTTAAAACCAAAAACCAGTGTTGGCTGCCTCGTCCTCCTCCACCACCGCTTCCACCTACACCGCTACGTCCACCGCCTCCTCAAACTCCTATTCCATATGGAACTCCACCTCATAAATCAATTTTTTTTTTATTTGTATGTATTTTATTTTATGTCATTTCACTACTTTTTCGGGTGAAATTCACCAATTTTTGGGTGTGATTTACCACTGCTATAACTATTAGACCTGTAAAAAAATAAAAATAAATTGTCAGTTACATTTTCGGTTGAATTTAAAAAAAAATTGGGTGTGATGTAACACTACTATACCTAGTAGACAGGTTAAAAAAAAAATTGTCAGTTACAATTTCGGGTAAAATTCACACATTTTTCGGTGTGATGTACCACTGCTATACCTATTAGACAGATAAAAAAAAAGTACATTTGTCAGTTACATTTTCTGGTGAAATTCACCAATTTTTGGGTGTGACGTACCACTGCTATACCTAGTAGACAGGTTAAAAAAATAAATCAATTGTCAGTTACATTTTCGGATGAAATTCACTAATTTTTGGGTGCGAAGTACCACTGCTATACCTAGAAGACCAGTAAAAAAAAAAAAAAAAACATTTGTCAGTTACATTTTAGTGTCAAATTCACCAATTTTTTGGTGTAATATACCTCTCCTCTACCTAGTTGACAGCTTAATAAATTTCAATAATTTTTCTTTTACATTTTCGGGTGACAATAAACATTTTTTTTCTGTCATAGACCCCTGCTCCACCAAGTAGACAGGTTACTATAATACATTTCTGTAATTTTTTTGTTACATTCTTGGGTTGACATTATACAATTTTAGATGTGAATAAACCCCTGCTCTGCATAGGTGACAGGTAAATATTCATAAATTCTTCTTTAATTGATGCCCGCCACTTCCTTTCATTCAATGCTTAAACTTTAACAAATGCAAAAACACAAATGCAATCGCACTCTGCAACCAGCACTCTGCCCTGCCTTTATGCTGGATGTTGAATGAGGCATTGGTGTTTTTTTTGGCCAAAGTGTAATAAGCCACTCACCACGTCAAGGTCGTCTCCATGAGTGGTCCCTAACACTAGTTCCTACCTGTTATGGGCCATGACAGCCACAGAACGTCCAGGGAGCGCAGGTACAGCATGCACGCCAAGCACACTCTGCTTTTAACCCCGTCCGGTGTCATTACAGCTTTCATCGGATCCAGGGATGCAAGTACCAACATGCATGCTGAGCCCACTATATACTTCTCCTGGAGCCTAATGGCTACTGGTAGGTGCTATATAAGCAGATACAGTTTTATACTGACTTTAAAACCAGCCTCCAGGGCAGACTAACTGGTCAGTCTGAGGCATTGGTGTACATTTTGGCCAAAGCGTATTTATACGCTCACCACTCACCACGGCAAGGTCGCCTCCATTTAACATCTAGCATAGAGGCAGGGCAGAGTGCTGGTTGCAGAGTGCGATTGCATTTGTGTTTTTGCGTTTGTATTTGTATTTCGCCATAGCAATGTGCACCTACATAGGGTTGTGCTGACTGAACCCCCTGTTTTGGCCCACATTTGCGCTTCAATAATGTGTCCCACATTTCCGTTTTACTGTTTTGGCCCACAATTGCGCTTCAATAATGTGTCCCACATTTCCAGTGCGATTGCATTTGTGTTTTTGCGTTTGTATCTGTATTTCGCCATAGCAATGTGCACCTACATAGGGTTGTGCTGACTGAACCCCCCACATTCTTTTTTTTGCAGTAAATATTGGAGGCGTGGCAATCTCCATGCAGTCATGCACCCCTGTCCAGTAAGTCTGCCCTGGTGGCTGGTTTTAAAGTCAGTATAAAACTGAGTCTGCTTATATAGCACCTACCAGTAGCCATTTGGCTCCAGGAGAAGTATATAGTGGGCTCAGCATGCATGTTGGTACTTGCATCCCTGGATCCGATGAAAGCTGTAATGGCACCAGACGGGGTTAAAAGCAGAGTGTGCTTGGCGTGCATGCTGTACCTGCGCTCCCTGGACTTTGTGTGGCTGTCATGGCCCATAACAGGTAAGAACTAGTGTTATGGACCACTCATGGAGGCGACCTTGACGTGGTGAGTGGCTAATAACGCTTTAGCCAAAATGTACACCAATGCCTCATTCAACATCCAGCATAGAGGCAGGGCAGAGTGCTGGTTGCAGAGTGTGATTGCATTTGTGTTTTTGCGTTTGTATCTGTATTTCGCCATAGCAATCTGCACCTGCATAGGGTTCTGCTGACTGAACCCCCCACATTTTTTTCTTTGTAGTATATATTGGAGGCGTGGCGATCTCCATGCAGTCATGCACACCTGATCAGTTAGTCTGCCCTGGCGGCTGGTTTTAAAGTCAGTATAAAACTGAGTCTGCTTATATAGCACCTACCAGTAGCCATTTGGCTCCAGGAGAAGTATATAGTGGGCTCAGCATGCATGTTGGTGCTTGCATCCCTGGATCGGATGAAAGGTGTAATGGCACCGGACGGGGTTAAAAGCAGAGTGTGCTTGGCGTGCACGCTGTACCTGCGCTCCCTGGACTTTGTGTGGCTGTCATGGCCCATAACAGGTAGGAACTAGTTATATAAGCAAAACTTCGTGGCACTCTGCCGTCCGTTTGCCGCTGAAAGTCGGGTTCCCACCCGCTTTCAGTAAGAATATAAAACTCCAGCAATTGCGTTGCAAAAAGGAATTATTTAATAGATATTTGCGGCTGTGTACAATTTATGATGTTTTGGCCACACATTGGCCTTCATCAGACTTCTGCCGCTTAGGGGTAGATATCCTTGTTGTAGGCGTAAGGGTAAAGGTGCGCAAGTCAGTGCAAGCGCACTTTTACCCTTACGCCTTCATCCAGGATATCTACCCCGAAGCGACCTTGACGTGGTGAGTGGCTTATTACGCTTTGGCCAAAATGTACACCAATGCCTCATTCAACATCTAGCATAAAGGCAGGGCAGAGTGCTGGTTGCAGAGTGCGATTGCATTTGTGTTTTTGCGTTTGTATCTGTATTTCGCCATAGCAATGTGCACCTGCATAGGGTTGTGCTGATTGAAAACCCCATATTTTAAACTTTAACAAGTTGTACCACATTTGCCCTTCAATAATGTGTCCCACATTTCCGCTTTACTCATTTGGCCAACATTTGCGCTTCAATAATGTGTCCCACATCTCTGCTTTACTCTTTTGGCCCACATTTGCGCTTCAATAATGTGTCCCACATTTCTGCTTTACTGTTTTGGCCCACAATTGCGCTTTAATAATGTGTCCCAAGTTTCCGCTTTACTGTTTTGGCCCACATTTACGCTTCAATAATGTGTCCCACATTTACGCTTTACTGTTTTGGCCCACAATTGCGCTTCAATAATGTGTCCCACATTTCCACTTTACTCTTTTGGCCTACATTTCCGGCGTGGAACCCTGATTCCCCGATAACCGTGATTAACACGGTAGGCTCAGAAAAGAACATTGAAAGTTGATAGAGAAGATATCCAAATGGATGGTGGATGTCACTGGGGCACCTCTACATAGGTGACAGAAACATACATTTTAAAAATTACATTGTCAGGTGACATTTTTCAAATTTTGCCGGATAGAAACACCTGCTCTGCATAGTTGACAGGGAATAAAATTTAAGAAATTCTTTATTAATTGATGTGCGACACATCCTTTCATTTAATGCTTAAACTTTAAAAAGTTGTCACTCTTTTGCGCTTTAATACTTTGTCCCATATTTCCGCTCTATAATTTTAAATTTGAAAAAATGTATCCTCCCTTGGATGTGGTATCTCTTTCTCACGCTCCCTCTCCGGCCTGGAACCCTGATTCCCGCCACCCGTGATCACCATGGTAGGCGCATAAATGAACATCGAAAGTTGATAGAGCAGATATCAAATTGGATCGTGGTGGGGCAGTAAGTGTGCACACGCCTACACGAACTGACTGACAGGGGTCAGCCCCTGCAACTTCTGGGTCTCCAAATTGGGCACATGGCCTGAGCTTGCCCTTTACCCCCTAGAGGTGCTGGCCTGCCCTGCAGCCGGTGTATTGTCTGAACGTGTGTTTAGCACGACTGCAGGGGGTTATCACAGGTTATATTTCCCAATGTTTTGGGGTGTACCCTAATTAAAAATAAAAAATAAAAATTTAAAACCAAAAAGCAGTGTAGGCTACCTCCTCCACCGCCGCTTCCACCTACACCGCCACGTCCACCGCCTCCTCAACCTCCTACTCCATAAGGACCTCGTCCTCCTAGATCAAGATAATTTTTTTTTTATTTTTACGTATTTTATGTTATTTAAAGTCATTTCCCTATCCACGCGGGAAGAGGAGGCAGTGGGGTGGCGTGCAGACCCAGATTGTGGACCCAGGTGCTCGGCCCACTGATAAAGGTGCTTGGATCCCATGTGGCGGATCATGCTGGTGGTGGTGAGGTTGCTGGTGTTCGCGCCCCGGCTCATTTTGGTACGGCACAGGTTGCAAACTACCACTCTTTTGTCGTCTGCACTTTCTGCAAAAAAGCGCCATTCTGCGGAACACCTACCCCTTGGCAAGGGAGATTTACGCATGTCGGTGCTCCGTGTAACTCCTCTTCCACTACCTCATCCCCATCCTCCTGACTTGACCTAACCACAACCTCAGTGATTGACAACTGTGTCTAATCCTCATCCACCTCGTGAACAAATAATTGACGTTCACCACCCTCGTCTTCTTTTTTTTTTTTTTTTTTTTTATTTATTTAAGTTTTATTGTTTTTCAACAAGAAACAAAGGGTAACAGGGTACCAAGGTAAAAGCACGCAGGCCTTATCAGAGTCATGAACTAAGACGAGTACATTACAATATAATCCACTTGATAGTATCACATTAATCCAGACTGCATGTTCAGGTCAACCATAAGCAGTACGATGTCACGCGAAGCAGCCTTACATTGGGGAGTAAATAGCATATCATTAAACATTATCAACCTAGCTCGACCTGGCTATGGGGAAACACTATGCTATAAGCATTTGCATAAACATATAAGGCAGTTTCCCCCTGTGATCAGATGAGGGGAGAGAAAGAAGAGCCAACTGTGGGGAAGGCTGAATGGAGGTCCTACAGATCTTGTTTGAATGGGCAAATATCTCAGTCCACCATTTATGAATAATAGGGCAGGTCCACCATATATGTATGAATGTACCCCTCTCCCCATGGCACCTCCAGCATACGTCCGAGGCCGAATTGGAATATAAAGATGTTTTATCAGGCGTATTGTACCATCTGGTGAGAATCTTATAATTATTCTCTTGAATTCGAACGCAGCGGGAGGCCCCATGGGGAGAGCTCAGGAGACCAGGAAGCTTGCCATATGGAATAACTATATCTAGATCCCTCTCCCAACCCATAATGAATGCCGGTTTTACGAGCAAAGGTGGCGAGCGGATCCTACCATGAATCATCGATATAACTTTCTTGGGAGGGGAGTGAGAAGAGATGATTGATTCAAACCACACTATGGGGCGATAAAGGTCCCCTATCTGTACATGCTGTTTTAGATAAGCTCTAAGGTACGTAATGGCAAAGGTGTCACATGGGCGGGGGTTTAAAAGGGCTTTCATCGAGTGGTGATCTAACCATTCACCTGTAGGTAGTGTCAGAGCCACCACCTGTAAAGGTGTGGATTTGAGCTCTTGAGAGGTAGCAGAACGTAAAGTAAGAGGGGCAGTGTCTATGACGTCCTTTACTGTCAGAAGCGGGGAGGGGAAAGGAACGGAGATATGTGAGGACAAGAACCATTTCCAGACCTCTAGTGCCGCTTTTATTAATGGGTAAGGGGCATATTGACTCGGGATAATCGTTTGGGAACCAAGAAGTAAAGCCCTAGGGGATCTTTGTAGAATATCCACTTCCGCTTCCACCAAGAGCAAGTGGGGGGGGGGGGGGCCGCAACCATGCCACTACTCGGGCTAGGAGGATAGCCCTACCATAGTTTTCAGGATTTGGCAGGCCAATCCCTCCCTCATGTCTGGGCCTGGTTAGCAAAGAGTACGACAGCCTTGCTTTTTTGTTATTCCAAATAAAGGCCCTAAACTTTTTAGCTATTTGTTCATAATAGTGTCTGGGGACTGTGATGGGCAATACCTGTTGAAGATAAGTTAGGCGTGGAAGAATCAGTGATGTGAGGAGGTTTTTGCGACCGAACCACGAGAGAGTTGGGTTAGATTGCGCCAGTTTATCTATAGCTTCGAATATAGATTTCCTTAGGGGGGTGTAATTAAGGGAAAAAAGATCCTGAATATTAGGGCTAATTTTAACTCCTAAGTAAGTGATCGTGGGTGAGGACCAATTAAAGGGTGAGCCTACCCTTAGCTGATTTTTTGTAGATTGGGGCACCCCTACGCAAAGGACTAAGGATTTGTTAGCATTGATTTTAAAATCCGAAGCTGCGCTGAAGCAGTCTAAATGATATTGAATACGCGGTAGGGAAGCTTTAGGGTTGTTTGTCATTATGAGAACATCATCCGCAAATGCAGCAACATTTTGCTCCCTGCCTCCCAAACATAGACCAGATATCTCCCCATCTCTCCTCACAATAGCCAAAAGAGGTTCTAGCGCCAATATAAATAGGAGGGGTGAGAGGGGGCAACCTTGCCTTGTCCCATTGCTTATCAGGAAAGGGGCTGATAAGCTTCCATTATTTGTACTCTCGCTGATGCCCGCTCATACATGGTAAAGGTCGCATCAATGAAGGGACCAGGAAGGCCAAATCTTTGAAGAGTCTGCCGTAAGTATTGCCAGTTCACCCTATCAAACGCTTTCTCCGCGTCAGTACTAAGGAGAAGCAAAGGGGAGGAAAGTCTTTTGGCGTGACAGATGACGTTTATCACTCTGGACGTATTATCTTTGCCTTCTCTTGCGCGGATAAAGCCGACCTGGTCCCCATGTATGAGGGTGGGGAGAAGGGAAGCTAGTCGGTTCGCCAACATCTTGGCTAGGAGCTTGAGGTCTATGTTTAGGAGGGAGATGGGCCTATAATTGGAGCAGCATTTGGGGTCTTTCCCCTCTTTCGGTATAAGTGTAATGTGTGCCATGGTCATGTCTCTTGATAGCGGGTTTCCCAACAGGGATTGGTTACAGACCTTCAACAGATGGGGTAAGAGAATTACTTGAAGGGTCTTGTAATAAGCAAGAGGAAGCCCGTCCGGACCTGGGCTTTTCCCGGCTGGCATTTGTAGCATTGCGTTTTTAAGTTCTAAGATGGAAAAAGGGGCTTCTAGATTTAATTTCTGGTCTGTTGAGATTTGTGGTATTTTGGACGCGTCTAGAAAACTTCCAATGAGCGAGGTTCGTTGGTCAGTGGGGGCTGAAGGGCAAAGGTTATAAAGGTTACTGTAATAATCTCGAAATTGCTCCGCAATTTGGGAAACTGAAAAGATAGACTTGCCATCTGGAGAAGAAAGCTGGTGAACATAGTTCGAAGATCTCCTTCCCTTAATCCTGCTTATCAAGAATTTTGAAGCCTTGTCTCCATGAGCAAAGAACTTATGTTGAGCACTCAAAAAGAACTTTGCTGTTTTAGCTGATAAGAGGGATTGGAGTTTCGCCCTATATTCAGAGAGTTCCTCTAGCTGTGATTTTAGAAGGGTAGATTTGTGGCAGGACTCAAGGTCCCGTATCTTTTTAAGGACCTCATCCATTGCCTTTTCTTGGAGTTTCTTTATAAAGGAGCCCACACTGATAAAGTGACCCCTTATAACTGGTTTATGGGCATCCCACAGGGTATTAGCGGAAATATCCGTACTATCATTCAGTGAGAAATAATCTGTTAAGTGCTTGGAGGCCTGATCTATCAAGTCTTGGGAGCCCAATAAGGTCTCGTTGAGGCGCCATTTAAAACATGTAGGATTTTTAGAGGGAGCAAGTATCTTAATAAATATAGGGGAGTGGTCTGATATATGGATAGAGCCAATTGATGCTGAGTTGCAGAGGTGGAGGTGTTCTTTAGAGATGAACATGTAGTCCAGCCGGTGATAAGTGTCATGAGCCGGGGAGTAGAAAGAGTAGTCTAGGGAGTTGGGATGAAGGGAGCGCCATGAGTCTACCAGGTGAAGATCCCACAGGCTTTTCCTAATGAACTTGAGAGATCTGCCTGAGTGGGAAGATCTGCGTGACGACGTATCTAAGAGAGGGAAAAGGGCCACATTTAGGTCTCCCCCCATAATCACGATCCCTTCCTTGAAGGGGTTGGTTGACAATTGGGACCAGAGTGGCTACCCATTGGGGTTGGTTAGCATTAGGACCATATATGTTGATGAAGGTGTATATTTGCTGGCCAATGGAGCCCTTAATCAACAAATATCTACCCTCTGGGTCCAAAACCTGGTCTAATAGCTTAAACGGAATTCTCCTATTAAAGCCTATGCTAACCCCACATGAAGCTGAGGAGTTACCCCCACAGTGGTACCAATCGGAGAAATAAGAGAACTGCATGTTGGGGTAACGGTTGAACCGAAAGTGCGTCTCTTGGAGGAACACCACTTCAGCCTTGGCTTTCCTTAGAATGGCAAAGACTTGACTCCTTTTGGAAGGAGTGTGTAAGTCAGCCATATTGTGAAGTGTAGATGTAAGTACCTCTGCGCTGGTGGTGTCCCCTCCAAGAGAGCAAAAAGGTGTTAAGCGTTCTCATCTCTAGATCAGCAGCCGTCCCCAAGACGCTGCCTCGGACACATGCAGTGGATAGAAGTGACTCGTACCTTGGAAGAAAAAGAGGGTGAGAATACGGAACAAAACAGGAAAAAACAAACAATAAGGAATTTAGCATACATGTATATGCTACAATCATGAGGGGGAAGTGTGGTCTTGTGACCGAGTAAGAGGTCATATAACATCTCAGCTAGGGCCATTGATTTTTCAGAGAGGGAGAGTCTTCCTGAGCATTCCAACGGGAATAGACAGGAATATATAACTAAGCAGTCTTGCCTATAATAACATGCCATTAAATCAGCAGTCCAGGACCTACTCAAGAGAGAAAAAAGCAATGGGAAAAACAAAAATAGATCCCAGACATAATGAGGAGGAACTCCTGTGTCCTAGGCTAATGATCCTGGGAAAGGCTTCTTGGAGTGAACTGCAAACCTCTCTTCCTGGATCTGGAATTCTTAGGAGTATGCGGGACCTCAAAAGGAACTACTTTGGGCAGTTCTGGAAGGTCCTTCAGGTCTTGGTAGAGTTCCCAGTTCTCAATCGGTAATGGATCGATATTTAGGATGTCATAGGTGGCGAACAGGTCGGTGAAGGAAGCGATGAATACTTTCTTCCCAGAGAAGGAGAACGACAGCCCGAATGGATAGGACCAACGATAAAGGACTTTATTAGACCGGAGCCAATCGGTCAAGGGCTTCAGTGCTCGGCGTTTCCTCAAGGTAGAGGGGGCCAAATCTTGGTAAATTTCAAGCTTAGAGTCCCCATACGATAAATCTGTGGCGTTGCGGGCGGCCTCTAAAATGGCGGACTTGACCGGAAAGTTCAGAAGCTTACAGATGATGTCTCTAGGAGAGCCCTGTGAGCCCGTTCCACGATCACTTCACGTGTATAATCAGGCCCCAGTAGAGAGCTGAAGATAGTGAGGACAGCTGCCGGTATGTCACCTGGTTGTATCACTTCTGGTATCCCGCGGATCCTCAGGTTATTGCGGCGCCCTCTGTTTTCTTGATCCTCTATCATATTGTGAAGCCCGTTCAGGTAAGACGAACACCGGCTCAGGGCATCTGTCGTTGCAGCTTGGTGGATCAGAGACGCAGATTGGAGCGATTCCACGGCCTCCACTCGATCGCCGATGTGCTTTACCTCCTGCCTGAGCGCGGAGATTTCGGTAAGGATGGGTTCCATAACCCTACTCAGGGCTCGATCCAGATATTTTCTGGTGAGGGGGAGATCGGCACAAGCCTGCGTTTCTTCCGTGTCACTTTCTCCCTCTGAAAGAGCCGGAGCGCGCTTCTGCACCTTCGTCTGTGGTGTCGGCGCCATCTTGGCTTCCCTCTGAGTCACCGTGGCGGCAGCTTTTCTGAGGAATTTCTCCATCTCTCCAGGAGGGATCTGAGTTTTAGAGGTGGAGGAATGTTCACCCTGCTTTGGGTTGCCAATCTTGACCATTCTCTCTCAATGAAGCGTCTGGTAGCTGGAGTTATGAGCAAACCTCTCGGGAGAGCTGTGAACTATGCAGCCATCTCCATCCGGCGCTAGCTCCGCCCCCCACCCTCGTCTTCTTGACCCTGTGATAGGTCAAGAGGTGCTGAATCAGGGAACAAGATCTGAAGCCTCTTCAAGCGTGCTTGGCGAGAGGGCCAAATCTAGTGATGGCGATGAAAATAGGTCCTCGGAATGTCCGAGTGTGGTATCAACGGTTTGTCCGACTCCTGACTCTACATGGTGGGAGGAAGGAGGATCAGGGTGAGGATTCTGTGGACCAAACTCTTTGCTAATGAGACTGGTCTTGGTGAAAGAGAGGGTGGAAGAATTATCTTCTGCCATCCAAACCACCACCCAGTCGCACTGGTCCGATTTGGACAGTGTTGTCCTGCGACGCCAAGTTAAATGTGAAATGAAACTGGGTATGGTGGATTTTTTTCTTTTTTCCAGTTTCACCGGCAGCTGGCACAGTTTCATTGCGCCCAGGGCCACGGCCTCTGCCTGAACCGTCAGCAACATGCCTACTTCCCCGTCCCTTAGTGTTCACCTTCTTCATATTAAAAGGTTTATTCAATAGATGTTGGACAACTTATTAAAATTTCCCCCCAGCAAAATAATTATCTGCTGGAATACTGTATATAACGTTTGTGTATTGAACGCACGCACGGATGTGGCACAAATTAGGTTAATTTCCACTGAAAAAAAAATTCTCTGATAGCGCGGTGTATATCTCACTATCAGGCACACTCTAGTGAATAAGCCCCTTTTTATAATGTCTGCTAAACACACTGCTTTCTGATGGCGTACTGTAGGTCTCACTAATATCAAATCTTTCTGTCTTTTAAAAGCTTTTGGGTACTTAAAAAAGCAATTTTCCAGCCCTGCACTATCTGTCCCTTCCTGAAGACGCCAGTCCCTGATACTGCTGAAATTAACCCCTGGTAAAAAAGAAATGGTGCTGCACTGCTGTCAAACACACACTGTAGTCCTTAAGAGGACTGTTTGGTCTTTCAATAGTTATTTTCGAGTTAAATCGAATTGCGAGCAAAACGCTATCTGTCCCTGCCTACTGTCTGCTCTCCCTGACGCTGAATGATCCGAGGGCGGGACATCGGCTCCTATATAAACTAGTACCACGTGTACCGGCCAGCCAATCACTGTAAGGCTAATAGCTAACACGGCTATGGAATTTCACTTAAAGGAATTACTTACCTGAACGTTGATTGACTGCTTAGGAGGCGCCAAACGTGCGGGGAGGAGACTCGAGCAATGCGACGAGCACACATGGTATTCGGCCGAGTACAGCCACGTGCCGAGCATAGCGATGCTCGAACCGAACCAGTACTCAGCCGAGCATGCTCGCTCATCACTACTGTAGTACAATGTAACTTCACCGCAAAATCGCAATTAAGACATTTATTTTTTCCTATTAATAAACCCCCCAAAAAGAACGAACAATCTCAATTCACCACAGAACGGATAATAGGAAGTAGGTTTATTTTCCTTCAATACACCCCGCAAATGGCTGTAGTTCAATGAAACTTCACTGCAGAACGTCAATTAAGATGTTATAACGTCAATTAAGATGTATTCTTTTTCCTAGTAATACACCCCAAAAAAGAAACATAACAATCAAAATTCACCGCAGGACGGCCAATAGGACGTACGTATCTTTCCTATTAACACCCCGTAAATGTCTGAAGTACAATATAACTTCATTGCTGAACGGCAATCCTTTTTTTCTCTTATTAATAACCACCAAAAAAAATGTAAAGCAATATAAAATCAACGCAGAACGGCTAATAGAACACACATAACTTTCCGATTAACCACCTCCCGACCGCCTAACGTGCCGAGGCGTCCGGGAGGTGGTTGATTTGTTCCTCCTGGACGCATCGGCGCGTCATCTCGCGAGACGCGAGATTTCGTCATAGCCGGCCCGCGCATGCGCATCGCGGGCCGGCATTTCGTAGCAAAGTATTTCGTCAGCAACCTGCCGGCCACGATCATTGGCTGGCAGGTTGCTGATTTAAAAAAAAAACAATCAGCAGCCATTTAACCCATCATATTAGTAAATATGATGGGGTTATATGGCTGCTGTGCTCCTCTGCTCCTTCTTTTGGTCGGTTGGTTCCAGCAGAGGAGCAGAGGAGCACACACCACTGTGAGTACCCACTACACCACACTTAGCCCCCAGATCACCCCTATGAACCCTTTGATCACCCTTTCTTGCCCCTGTCAATCACTAGTGAAAGGAAAAAAGTGATCAGTGCAAACTGTCACTTTTTTTTTTCACTGGTATTGACCGTTAGGTTTTAGGATAGTTTAGGCCCCTTGGTTAGGTAGTTTAGGGATCAGTTAGCGCCCAGCCCACCGCACCGCAGTCCGTTATTCGCTGATTAGCGTATCGCAGCGAATCATTAATCAGCATTGGTACTTTTATAGTATCTGGAAGTGATCAAAACTGATCACGGTCAGATCTATAATTGTATTAGTGTCACTTTAGTTCTCCCTCCACCCAAAACGCAGTGTTTGCCCGATCAGGCCTGATCGGTCGCCCACACGTGCGTTCGCCCACTTTACAAGCGCTGCGGCGATAAAAAAATCAGTTTTGATATTTTTTATCAACCGCAGCAGCCTCCGGTACTTCGCTAGCCTCCCCTTTGTAAGACAGGCTTGCTTTTTTTTTCTTTGGTAGTCTCAGGGAATACCCCTAAATTTAGTTGCCCACATGTCAAACAGGGGGTATTCTTCTGAAGAGGCCTACAGGCTTCTGACTCATCTGATGAATCCAGCTGGTGCTATCAGGAGGCTGAGGTCCCTGATAGCACCAGGCGTACCCGGCCCCGTGTCGCTAGACCGCAGGTTGCGCAGGATCCGCTTCAAGAGCAGCAGAGTGGGGCTGGTGCTGTCGGATTACGTGGTGAGGCATACACCAGCAGCCCAGCCCTTCCTGGACCTAGTACCAGCACTGCCGTAGAACATGGTGAAGTAGCAAGCACCAGAAGGGCAGTTGAAGCTGGTAGGGTGGCACGTGCAGTAGTGACCCCGTCGCAGCCACCGCAAAGACGTGCCCGTAGAGCCCCTAGAATCCCAGAGGTGCTGGCAAACCCTGATTGGCATTCCCCAACTTCAGCCGCACCTGTAGTTCCCCCTTTCACCGCCCAGTCTGGAGTTCGGGTTGAGACAGCTCAGAACGGTTCGGCCCTAGGACTTTTTGAGCTGTTCTTGACTGCGGAGCTCTTAGACTTAGTTGTGGCAGAGACAAACCGGTATGCCACACAATTTATAACCGCTAACCTGGGAAGCTTTTATGCCCAGCCTTTCCGGTGGAAACCAGTCCAAGTTTCCGAAATTAAAACTTTTTTGGGCCTCCTCCTCAACATGGGTCTAACTAAAAAGCATGAATTGCGGTCATATTGGTCTACGAACCCAATTCATCACATGCCCATGTTCTCTGCTGCTATGTCCAGGACACGATTTGAGACCATCCTGCGTTTCCTGCACTTTAGTGATAACAGCACCTCCCGTCCCAGAGGCCACCCTGCTTTTGACCGGCTCCACAAAATTCGGCCCCTCATAGACCATTTCAACCTGAAATTTGCAGATATGTATACCCCAGAGCAAAACATCTGCGTAGACGAGTCCCTTATACATTTTACCGGGCGCCTTGGCTTCAAACAATACATCCCAAGCAAGCGCGCCCGGTATGGGGTCAAATTGTATAAGCTCTGTGAAAGGGCCACAGGCTATACCCACAAATTTCGTGTCTATGAGGGAAAAGATCAGACCCTGGAGCCGGTCGGTTGCCCTGACTACCTGGGGAGCAGTGGGAAGATAGTCTGGGACTTGGTGTCACCCTTATTCGGCAAGGGGTACCATCTTTATGTGGACAATTTTTACACAAGTGTGGCCCTCTTTAGGCATTTGTTTCTAGAACGGATTGGCGCCTGTGGTACCGCGCGAACTAGTCGCGCGGGCTTCCCCCAACGGCTCGTTAGCACCCGTCTTGCAAGGGGGCAGAGGGCCGCACTGTGTAACGAAGAACTGCTCGCGGTGAAATGGAGAGACAAGCGTGACGTTTACATGCTCTCCTCCATTCACGCAGACACGACAATACAAATTGAGCGAGCAACCAGTGTCATTGAAAAGCCCCTCTCAGTCCACGACTATAACCTCCACATGGGAGGGGTGGACTTCAATGACCAGATGTTGTCTCCGTATTTAGTTTCCCGCAGAACCAGACGCTGGTATAAGAAGGTGTCTGTATATTTAATTCAATTGGCTCTGTATAATAGTTTTGTTCTCTACAGTAAGGCTGGGAGAACTGGATCCTTCCTCAAATTTCAGGAAGAGATCATCGAGAACCTCCTGTACCCAGGAGGTTCCGTGGCCCCATCCACCAGTGTAGTTAGCCGTCTACACGAGCGACATTTCCCCAATGCCGTTGCCGGTACCTCAACCCACCCGTCATCCCGAAAAAGATGTTGTGTCTGTAGCAGGAGTGGAATAAGGCGTGACACCCGCTATTTCTGTCCTGACTGTCCTGAGCACCCTGCCCAATGCTTAGGGGAGTGTTTCCGGAAGTACCACACACAGGTACACCTAGCATAGGGATCATCTCACCAGGACAGGCACACAGGGCTATTAGGGCCCATTCATACACAGCTGCTGCAAACCTCTCCTTTCACCTGGGACAAAGTGCATAACGCACTTCGCCACATCTTTGGGCGATTTGCGCTTTGCACATTGACCTATGGGGAAGGAGAGGTTTGTTCTATAAAGGTAAAAAAAAAAAAAAAAAAACACCAGTAAGCAAACACGTTAATGTTTAGTTCAAAAAGTTAAAGTTTACATGTTCTGTTCCAAAGTTAATCAAATTATTGCGTTGTGGCCTGGTTTTTTCTTTTTTTCTTTTTTTACCTTCCAGGTGGACCAACCGATCTACTAGCTGCAGCACTGATGTGCATTCTGACAGAAGCATTGCGCTGCTGTCAGATTACACACAAGTCGGTGTATGCGGCGCTGCAAGACGAGATTTTCTCCTCTGCAGTAACAGATACGTTTGCCAAGGCATATGAGCTGAGGAGGAGGCGGCGTTCATATGCTTTGGCAAACACTTTGTATATATATATAAAAAAAAAAAAAATCCCGGCAATGATTTATTCATCCACATCGATAGATGTGAATGGAGAAATCTGGTTTGCCAGGGCATACGAGCTAAGTGGGTATGGATGTTGGGCGGAGCTCCTATGTCCGGGCAGACGCCTTTCCCCTCCTTTTTTTTTTTGGCAAAGATTTTTTCATCCACATTGATCGATGCAAATGAAGAAATCTGTGCCGTTCATTTTTTTCTTTCAGCCCAGAGGCTGAACGGGAAAAAAAATCTCATTACCTGTATGCTCAATATAAGGAGAATAGCAGAAACTCCTAATGCTGGCCATACATGTAATGATTGCGGAGACCCTCAAATGCCAGGGCAGTACAAACACCCCACAAATGACCCCATTTTGGAAAGAAGACTCCCCAAGGTATTCGCTGAGGGGCATATTGAGTCCATGAAATATTAAAATTTTTGTCCTAAGTTAGCGGAAAGTGAGACTTTGTGAGAAAAAAACAAAAAAAAAACAATTTCCGCTAACTTATGCGAAAAAAAAAAATTCTATGAACTTGCCAGGCCCCTCATTGGATACCTTGGGGTGTCTTCTTTCCAAAGTGGGGTCACATGTGGGGTATTTATACTGCCCTGACTTTTTAGGGGCCCTAAAGCGTGAGAAGAAGTCTGGGATCCAAATGTCTAAAAATGCCCTCCTAAAAGGAATATGTGCCCCTTTGCCCACCTTGGCAGCAAAAAAGTGTGACACATCTGGTATTTCCGTACTCAGGAGAAGTTGGGGAATGTGTTTTGGGGTGTCATTTTACATATACCCATGCTGGGTGAGAAAAATATCTTGGTCAAATGCCAACTTTGTATAAAAAAATGGGAAAAGTTGTCTTTTGCCAAGATATTTCTCTCACCCAGCATGGGTATATGTAAAATGACACCCCAAAACACATTGCCCAACTTCTCCTGAGTACGGCGATACCAGATGTGTGACACTTTTTTGATGCCAAGGTGGGCAAAGGGGACCCATATTCCAAAGTGCACCTTTCGGATTTCACCGGTCATTTTTTACAGATTTTGATTGCAAAGTACTTCTCACACATATGGGCCCCTAAATTGCCAGGGCAGTATAACTACGCCACAAGTGACCCCATTTTGGAAAGAAGACACCCCAAGGTATTCTGTGAGGGGCATGGTGAGTTCCTAGAATTTTTTATTTTTTGTCGCAAGTTAGTGGAATATGAGACTTTGTAAGAAAAAAATAAAAATAAAAAATCATCATCATTTTCCGCTAACTTGTGACAAAAAAAATAAAAAGTTCTATGAACTCACTATGCCCATCAGCGAATACCTTAGGGTGTCTACTTTCCGAAATGGGGTCATTTGTGGGGTTTTTCTACTGTCTGGGCATTGTAGAACCTCAGGAAACATGACAGGTGCTCAGAAAATCAGAGCTGTTTCAAAAAGCGGAAATTCACATTTTTGTACCATAGTTTGTAAACGCTATAACTTTTACCCAAACCATTTTTTTTTTGCCCAAACATTTTTTTTTATCAAAGACATGTAGAACAATAAATTTGGCGAAAAATTTATATATGGATATAGTTTTTTTTTTGCAAAATTTTACAGCTGATAGTGAAAAATGTCATTTTTTTGCAAAAAAATCATTACATTTTGATTAATAACAAAAAAAGTAAAAATGTCAGCAGCAATAAAATATCACCAAATGAAAGCTCTATTAGTGAGAAGAAAAGGAGGTAAAATTCATTTGGGTGGTAAGTTGCATGACCGAGCGATAAACGGTGAAAGGAGTGTAGTGCCGAAGTGTAAAAAGTGCTCTGGTCATGAAGGGGGTTTCAGCTAGCGGGGCTGAAGTGGTTAATACACCCCGTAAATGGCTGTATCACCCAGAACTTGCACCCCAATCACAAGCAAGATTTGCTGGAGTTACTGATGTATCTTATAGTGCAAACAACCTAAAAGCAGCAGTATAACTGCAATTTGGATCCCCAATTAGTGCAGCAAGGTGTAACAGAATCGCTCCTATTACCCAGGCTGTACACTCCCCTATTGGACCCTGTTCTCCTTTTATAGTGTAGATGATGCCTCCATATCCTTTCCCTACACCTTGAATAATCTTTCCCTGAACTTGTAAATCGTTTTTTTCTGCACAATGAAGTCTTTCCTATCACTGTGTATTGTTTATAGTGGCTCATCCCTCCATAGACTATGGTGGAGGTGCTCTGTTTTTGGTGACTCACCCAATCACTAAAGATTATAGCGTAAATATTTTTAGGAAGTAAAAAACAGGCACTCACCATCTGTATTATATATTCATATCCAAAATTAGTAGTAGTAAAAATTATACTATTTATTATATAGAAATACAAAAAAACTATATAAAAAAA
Organism: Bufo gargarizans; assembly: GCF_014858855.1. NCBI lineage: Eukaryota > Metazoa > Chordata > Amphibia > Anura > Bufonidae > Bufo > Bufo gargarizans. Next base: position 4,990,416 of record NC_058081.1, on the reverse strand, counting down.
TGCTAAATAAAACAACTTAAGCGCAGTAAATAGCAAGTTAATAATACTACAGATAACCTCTTTTACAAGATGCACATGCTATAAAACATACCTAACATACCAACATAAATTTGTGTTAGTAATCGTTAATAAGTTTAAGAATGGTGCCTTTGCATTGCCTGCATTCACGAACCATGAAAATAAGCTAAAAATCGGGACTTATATAATTAAAATTGAGTCTAGCACCGTTAGGAAAAACTTGTATTGAGTCCAGTACAGTTGGAAAAAGAGGAATATTAATGGTGATGTAAATCCTTACACTTTTATATCCCATAAAAATGTATCCAAAGGAGTATAAAATGGTATTGAATAACTAGCAAAGGTACAGCTCTTTATTATTAGTGTGGAACCAGTTTGGAAGTAGAATGTTAGTAATAATAGAGGTTGGAAAATCCTCTTTTTTAATGAAAGAATCCTCCTTTTTAGTAGGCGACTAAGACCAGATTGTATGGTGATAGTTGAGTTAACAGGTCTCTACTCACTTGAGACTGATTCTAAGAATGCACCAGGGGCGTCCCACCTAGTGTAGAGCCACTCACCTGCCTTTATGTTTCACCAGACGGCGTTCTGTATGCCAGCTTTCTGTCCGATGACTGCATTCAGTCGGTTTCACGCTGGAGCTGGCGTCCCACGTGATTCTGCGTCCATCACGTGACTTGTGTAGCTGGCCAGCTAAGACCTGTCCTAGGTTGCTAGTATAGCTTATATGTGTATACAGCTAGACCTGCAAACAGCCTTAATACAGTTCCTATGTTTATGTGTTAAAGACAAAAGCTAGAGTTATTTACTGTGACATCGTGTTTTGGATGTCATATAACTGTTATATTTTGTGTTCACAGAAGCAGAAAAAGATAATATGCCTTTAAGATTTATTTTGTAATGTAAGGTAAGCTCAGTGACACAGCAGAAACAACAGAAAGCATAGTGTTAATCTGTTGTTGCTTGGCAGAAGTCTATACCAATCACACCCAGCTTCTCACACAGCAAGAGTTTTCACCAATCACAGCCAGCCTTACACACAGCCTGTCTGGGAATACTCCTAGCAGGAGCTGCTAGAATCATTATTCACCTGAGACAGAAGCTGAAGAGACATTCACTCCACTGAGAGCTGTGTTTTTATGGGAACAAGAGGCCAAAATAGTTCCACCAATAGCAAATTTAATTGCAAATACAAATTGCAAATACAAATTGCAAGCATACAAACCAGATTCCATACAAATTGCATACAAACTGCGAACTGCTCATACCAGATCATAAGCAATTGCATACTGCAAACTGCAAACCACGTTGATCAAGTAGATAAAGAAGTTATTTCAAGCATTTGACATGCTCTTTAAACCTACTGTTTCCATAGAATGGCGCTAGAGGAATTACAGAGTAATAGACAGTCTGGTTAGACTAAAAGTCAGAGATAGAGATGGCCTTGCGGTTCGTCCGGGGGTCGGTTTGCGGCAAACTTTGCGCGTTCGCGATTCGCCGAACATGCGAACATATGGCGATATTCGCGCCGGCCATATTCTTTTACATTGTGAAGAACTTTGACCCATCCATGACACATCCATCAGGTGGTACAGGACAGCCAATTGAGACGTTTCAGCACATGGAGATACCCCCTACCTTATAAATAAACCTGATCTGGCCGCCATTTTACATTCTGTCTTTTGTCAGTGTAGGGAGAGGTTGCTGTGTGGAGCAGGGACAGACTGTTAGGGACACAAATCGATAGCTAATAGGTCCACAAAAGTACTTTTGAGGACTTGTATAGGTGTACTATTAATAGCTGTGCAGTACAGAGGAGTGTAATACACTTATAATATACTTTCTAACATAGAAAGCATATTATAGTGGATTTATATTGTGCAGCAGTGGTGGTGACTGGTGAGGGTTCTGCAGCGATACTGCACACAGAGTGACAAACGCAATTACAAAACAGGGTGTTATATACCAATATACTTTCTTTATAGTGTATATGGGTACTGCAGCATTTGTTTGCTGTGTTGCGCATAAGTCGCAGTAAGCCAAATACTCATCCAGGGATAACTGCCTTAAGAAGGCACCAGACCTCCCATCACCGAGCCCAGTGGGAGCAACTCCGTCAGAACCCACAAAGCCACACTCCTGGAGCTCCACATCCTGCCTCTTCTCCTTCTCCTCTCTCCTCCCAATAGTCATCCACTCCACCTTCCACCGTGCAGTCCTTACGTTTATCTGGCAAAAGGCAGGCTTCCGTGGCCCAAATGTTCGAGCGTAAAAAGATGATGACGACGGATAACCCTCTTGCCCAACGGTTGACCGCTGGCTTGTCGGAACTGCTAGCCCGCCAACTACTGCCATATAAATTTGTAAACTTGGAGGCCTTTAGAAAATTTGTGGCCATTGGAACACCACAATGGAAGGTCCCAGGAAGAAAATATTTCTCCCAGAAGGGCATCCTGGAGCTATATAGCCATGTTCAGTGGCAAGTGAATGTATCTCTGGCACACAGTGTCGGTGCCAAGATACATCTGACCAGAGACACGTAGTCTAGCAAACATGGGCAGGGAAGGTACATAACTTTTACTGCCCACTCGGTGAACCTTCTGACGGCCGTCAAGCATGCAACCTGTGGCACCCGTGTAGATTTGGTGTTACCTCCACGGATTGCATGCAGGCCTGCCTCTTCTTCTCCTCCTCCTACTCCATCCTCTGTATCCTCCTCAGCTGACTCCTCCTTTTCCGCTGCTACCGTCTCTTCCTCTGCGTCCCCCAAGATCCCCAGAACCTATTCGACGTGCCAGGTGAGACGTTACCATGCTGTGCTGCGTCTGTTGTGCCTGGAAGCCAAGAGCCACACGGGTCCTGCACTCCTTTCAGCTTTGCATTCACAGGCAGATCAGTGGCTAACCCCGCTCAATTTGACAGTTGGTAAAGTGGTGTGCGACAACGGTGCCAATCTGCTGAGCGCGTTGAAACAGGGCAACATGGCACATGTCCTGAACTTAGTCGTGCAGCGATTTGTTGCCAAATACCCCGGGGTCCAGGACGTCTTGCGGCAGGACAGGAAAATCTCTGGCCATTTCAGAAGATCTTACACGGCCATGGCTCGCCTTGCTAACATTCAGCGGTGACACAACCTGCCCGTCAGACGTCTGATTTGTGACTGCCAACGCGATGGAACTCCACCTTGTATATGCTTGATAGGGTGCTCCAGCAGAAACGTGCAGTTAATGACTACCTGTATGAACTGTGCAGAAGGACAGGTTCTGGGGAGCTTGTTTTTTTTAACCGCGCCAGTGGCTGCTCATGCGCGACACATGCAGACTTCTGCGGCCATTTGACGAGATCACCAATCTGGTCAGTCGCAGCCAGGGCGCCATCAGTGACATCGTACCTTACGCCTGCTTTCTGGAGCGTGCATTGCGTCGTGTCATTGATCAAGCCGTCAAGGAGCAGGAGCTGGAAGATGAGGAAGTCACAATGCTGGATGAATTCCCAGGAAGGCTACTCCATCTGAGACAAGTCAACAACAGGAGTCTGAAGAGGAGTCAGAGGAGGATGGTGCCAGGGCAGAGGAGGATCAAGAAGAGCATGCTTTAAACATTTCTGGGATGCCTGGTGTTGTCTGTGGGTGGGGGGAGGAGAACGAGGACAATATTATCCTGGATGATGAGCAGAAGCCAGGCCACTCCACCGCTTCCAGTTTAGTGCAAATGGGGGCCTTCATGCTCCAGTGTTTGAAGAGGGACCCCCGTATAAAAAGCATAAAGGGCAAGGACCAAAACTGGGTGGCAACGTACTAAGACCCCGAGTACAAACAAAAAATGGCGGAAATGTTACCACTATCACAGAGGGCTGTCAGAATGCAGCACTTCCAGGCCTTGCTTTGAGAAATGCTGCATTCTGCTTTTGCGGGTGCTGGCAGAGGAATTTCCACTCACAGAGAAACTGTTGCGGGTACCAATCCAACAGCACATGGAAGAAGAGGGCGGTTTGAAGATGTATTGCTCACTTCGGATATAAGATCATTCTTGCAGCCAACCCATCGACAGCTGTCCTCCGATTCCAGCCTCATGGAATGCCTAAACTGACAGGTGTCCGACTACATCGGGTTAACGGCCGATGTGGACGCTCTGAGAAGCGTTGAACCCCTGGACTACTGGGTGGCCAGAGCTGGCACAATTTGCCATGGAACTGTTGGATTGCCCCTCGTCCCGTGTCCTGTCTGAAAGGACGTTCAGCTCAGCAGGGGGGATCTTGACCGATAAGCGCACTCGCCTAGCTCAGGACAGTGTGGACTACCTCACATTTCTACAAATGAATGAGGCGTGGATCTCGGAGGAATTCAACACATGTGACGAGTCTACCATGTTTGATTGAAATTCCTCATGACAGCCCGCAAATATCCGCCACCACCCAGAACAAATCATGGCCGACAGTTACATTTTTATCCTGTGACCGCCTAATGTACCTCAAGTCACAGAATCCAAAATTATTTGCTGTCAGGTGAACGCCTATTGGCAAATTTTTGGGGCCTGTATTGGCCGACATTTACATTTTTATCCTGTGACCGTGTAATGTACCTCCAGCCACAGAATCCCAAATTCTTTACTGTCAAGTGAATGCGCTTTTTTTAAACACTTGATCTGCATATACAGCGATTGTTATAACATGCTTGTGAAATGTTATCAAATACACTGCTTTAATGTCAAATTACTTACAGTGAACAGAAATGCTTCCTCAACGTCGCAAAAATTGCCAACCATCTTTTCTGATCGCATTCAACTTCGATCAGTTGCTGTAGTAGGCTGCGCCTATTTTGCTCATGCGCATAGGCAAAAATTACATTGCCGATATTTCGCATTGAAAAAAATAATGAATGGAGATCGCAAATTCGAATAATACATCTGGTGTCACTGTCCATGTTGTAGGACTATTTCTGCACTTCTAGTAAGTATTTGGTGGCTGCAAATATGACCTAAAGATATTCCAGGTTCGCCTGCCTTTAAAGTGAATGGGACCCGCCGCAAATTTGCGGTTCGCAAACATTTGATCGCGTTTGCGATCCGTCCCGGACGATGTTCGTCCATCACTATTCAGAGATACCAAAATTCTTCTAGTTCCACAGCGCAAAAGGCACTTCATAGTGCTGCGCCTGTCATAACTTGTGTGGCGGAGCTTGTATTCAAAGTCTGTCACATGGTGCGGGGTGGATCGTACAATGATTCTCCCTTTGATTTGCTATTTCTTTGGCGACTTTGCTTGCCGTTCTCGACATAATGCTATTGCAAATTGAGCAAACAGTAAATATGGGTTATGGTGGGTAGTTTGGGTCTGTGTATTCGCCAGACGCGTTTCGAGGTGCTCCCACCTCTTCCTTAGTGGCCATACTTTGGATCCCATCTACCCTCCTCTTTATACGCTTATGTCACAAGTCCTACCAAAAACCCAAAATGGATTTCTTAAAGGAAAAAAGCGTCTGAACATGATTTACCATATATTTATCATTTTTATGTGATTTTATAAAGTTCCACATATTTCATTGGACTTATACATATGACACCTTACTTGGAAGGATGACACTTTAAAAAACTTTTTTTTTTTAACGCATCTACGTTTTTGTTGCGGTGTACATGTTTTTTTTTTTTCATTACAATGCGTTTTCTTGCTTTTTAGTTTATTTTTTTTTCAATAATAGAAACTCTTTTAGCGATAATGGAAGAAGGGAGGGCAGCTTTTTACCCCACCTCCTAGTTGTTAATTAAGCCCTGATTTACAGTGCCTTGAAAAAGTATTCATACCCGCCTGAACTTTTCCACATTTTTGCATGTTACACCCACAATCTTAAATGTATTTTATTGAGATTTGATGTGATAGACCAGCACAAAGTACAGTACAAATATATGTGACGGGAAAATAAAATGGTGTACGGTTTTTAAAATGCTTAATAAATAGTCAATACTTTGTAGGACAACCTTTCACTACAATTATAGCTGCCATGGTTTGGGGGATGTCTCTACCAGCTTTTCACAACTAGAGGCTAAAAGTTTTGTCCATTTTTCTTGCACTCAGTTAGATTGAATGGAGAGCGTCTGTGAACAGCAATTTTCAAGTCTTGTCACAGATTCTTAATGGGATTTAGGTCTGAACTATGAATGGGCCATTTTAACACATGACTATGCTTTGATCTAAACCATTCCACTGTAGTTCTGTCTGGATGTTTAGGGTGGTTGTACTGCTGGAAGGTGAATCTCCACCCCAGTCTCTACCAGGTTTTCCTCCAGGATTACCCTGTATTTAGCTCCATCCATCTTCCCATCAACTCTGACCGGCTTCCCTGTCCCTGCTGAAGAAAAGCCCCCCCACAGAAAGATGCTTCCACCACCATGTTTCACAGTGCAGATGATGTGTTCAGGGTTATGTACAGAGTGAGTTTTCCACCACACAAAGCTCTTTGCATTTAGGCCAAAAAGTTCAACTTTGATCTAATCTGAGCAGAGCACCTACTTCCACTGTTTGCTGTGTCTCCTACATGGCTTGTGGAAAACGTCAAACAGGACATGTTATGACTTGCTTTCTAAAATGGTTTTCTTCTTGCCAGATTTGTGAGTACATGACTAGTGTTGATCGCGAATATTCTAATCGCAAATTTTTATCGCGAATATAGGCATTTAGAGTATTTGCAAATATCTAGAATATAGTGCTATATCTTCGTTGCGGGTACCAATCAAACAGCACATGGAAGAAGAGGGCGGTTTGAAGATGTATTGCTCACTTCGGATATAAGATCATTCTTGCAGCCAACCCATCGACAGCTGTCCTCCGATTCCAGCCTCATGGAATGCCTAAACTGACAGGTGTCGGGTTAACGGCCGATGTGGACGCTCTGAGAAGCGTTGAACCCCTGGACTACTGGGTGGCCAGAGCTGGCACAATTTGCCATGGAACTGTTGGATTGCCCCTCGTCCAGTGTCCTGTCTGAAAGGACGTTCAGCTCAGCAGGGGGGATCTTGACCGATAAGCGCACTCGCCTAGCTCAGGACAGTGTGGACTACCTCACATTTCTACAAATGAATGAGGCGTGGATCTCGGAGGAATTCAACACATGTGACGAGTCTACCATGTTTGATTGAAATTCCTCATGACAGCCCGCAAATATCCGCCACCACCCAGAACAAATCATGGCCGACAGTTACATTTTTATCCTGTGACCGCCTAATGTACATCAAGTCACAGAATCCAAAATTATTTGCTGTCAGGTGAACGCCTATTGGCAAATTTTTGGGGCCTGTATTGGCCCACATTTACATTTTTATCCTGTGACCGTGTAATGTACCTCCAGCCACAGAATCCCAAATTCTTTACTGTCAAGTGAATGCGCTTTTTTTAAACACTTGATCTGCATATACAGCGATTGTTATAACATGCTTGTGAAATGTTATCAAATACACTGCTTTAATGTCAAATTACTTACAGTGAACAGAAATGCTTCCTCAACGTCGCAAAAATTGCCAACCATCTTTTCTGATCGCATTCAACTTCGATCAGTTGCTGTAGTAGGCTGCGCCTATTTTGCTCATGCGCATAGGCAAAAATTACATTGCCGATATTTCGCATTGAAAAAAATAATGAATGGAGATCGCAAATTCGAATAATACATCTGGTGTGTCACTGTCCATGTTGTAGGACTATTTCTGCACTTCTAGTAAGTATTTGGTGGCTGCAAATATGACCTGAAGATATTCCAGGTTCGCCTGCCTTTAAAGTGAATGGGGCCCGCCCCAAATTTGCGGTTCTCAAACATTTGATCGCGTTTGCGCGATCGCGTTTGCGATCCGTCCCGGACGATGTTCGTCCATCACTATTCAGAGATACCAAAATTCTTCTAGTTCCACAGCGCAAAAGGCACTTCATAGTGCTGCGCCTGTCATAACTTGTGTGGCGGAGCTTGTATTCAAAGTCTGTCACATGGTGCGGGGTGGATCGTACAATGATTCTCCCTTTGATTTGCTATTTCTTTGGCGACTTTGCTTGCCGTTCTCGACATAATGCTATTGCAAATTGAGCAAACAGTAAATATGGGTTATGGTGGGTAGTTTGGGTCTGTGTATTCGCCAGACGCGTTTCGAGGTGCTCCCACCTCTTCCTTAGTGGCCATACTTTGGATCCCATCTACCCTCCTCTTTATACGCTTATGTCACAAGTCCTACCAAAAACCCAAAATGGATTTCTTAAAGGGAAAAAGCGTCTGAACATGATTTACCATATATTTATCATTTTTATGTGATTTTATAAAGTTCCACATATTTCATTGGACTTATACATATGACACCTTACTTGGAAGGATGACACTTTAAAAAACTTTTTTTTTTAACGCATCTACGTTTTTGTTGCGGTGTACATGTTTTTTTTTTCATTACAATGCGTTTTCTTGCTTTTTAGTTTATTTTTTTTTCAATAATAGAAACTCTTTTAGCGATAATGGAAGAAGGGAGGGCAGCTTTTTACCCCACCTCCTAGTTGTTAATTAAGCCCTGATTTACAGTGCCTTGAAAAAGTATTCATACCCGCCTGAACTTTTCCACATTTTTGCATGTTACACCCACAATCTTAAATGTATTTTATTGAGATTTGATGTGATAGACCAGCACAAAGTACAGTACAAATATATGTGACGGGAAAATAAAATGGTGTACGGTTTTTAAAATGCTTAATAAATAGTCAATACTTTGTAGGACAACCTTTCACTACAATTATAGCTGCCATGGTTTGGGGGATGTCTCTACCAGCTTTTCACAACTAGAGGCTAAAAGTTTTGTCCATTTTTCTTGCACTCAGTTAGATTGAATGGAGAGCGTCTGTGAACAGCAATTTTCAAGTCTTGTCACAGATTCTTAATGGGATTTAGGTCTGAACTATGAATGGGCCATTTTAACACATGACTATGCTTTGATCTAAACCATTCCACTGTAGTTCTGTCTGGATGTTTAGGGTGGTTGTCCTGCTGGAAGGTGAATCTCCACCCCAGTCTCTACCAGGTTTTCCTCCAGGATTACCCTGTATTTAGCTCCATCCATCTTCCCATCAACTCTGACCGGCTTCCCTGTCCCTGCTGAAGAAAAGCCCCCCCCACAGAAAGATGCTTCCACCACCATGTTTCACAGTGCAGATGATGTGTTCAGGGTTATGTACAGAGTGAGTTTTCCACCACACAAAGCTCTTTGCATTTAGGCCAAAAAGTTCAACTTTGATCTAATCTGAGCAGAGCACCTACTTCCACTGTTTGCTGTGTCTCCTACATGGCTTGTGGAAAACGTCAAACAGGACATGTTATGACTTGCTTTCTAAAATGGTTTTCTTCTTGCCAGATTTGTGAGTACATGACTAGTGTTGATCGCGAATATTCTAATCGCAAATTTTTATCGCGAATATAGGCATTTAGAGTATTTGCAAATATCTAGAATATAGTGCTATATCTTCGTAATCGCGAATATTCTAGATTTTTTTTTCATCAGTACCCATGATCCCTCACTGCTTCTTGCTTGTGGGCCAATGAGAAGGCTGCAATATCTTTGACTTTAGGAGTAGTGATCATCGCAAATTTTCGTATAGTGAGTTTTTCGATTGCCGATTTTTGCAATCAAGAAAATAATGACTGGAGATCACGAATTCTTAAATTCGTGAATATATGACGAATATTCGCCCAAATATTCACTAAATATCACAAATTTGATTATTTCCGCTGCCGGTCAACACTTTTCATGACTAATAGTTGTCCTGTGAACAGATTCCCTCATCAGAGCTATGGATCTCTGCAGCTCCCCCAGAGTGATTATCGGCCTCTTGGCTGCTTCTCTAATTAGTTATCTCCTTGCCTGGGCTGTTTAGGTGGATGGCCATGTCTTGGTAGGTTTGCAGTTATGCCATTCTCCTTCCATTTTTGGATGATGCAATGAACAGTGCTTCGTGAGATGTTCAGAGCTTGGGATATTTTTTATAACCCTGCTTTACACTTCCCCACAACTTTATCCTAGACCTGTCTGGTGTATTCCTTGGTTTTCATGATGCTGTTTGATCACTAATGTTCTCACAAACATTTGAGGCCTTCACAGAACAGCTGTAGTTATACTGAGAATAAATTACAAACAGGTGGACTTTATTGATGAATTAGGTGACTTCTGGAGGTAATTAGCCAGACTGCACTTTAGGGGTATCAGAGTGCAGGGGGCTAAATGGAAATGCATGTCACACTTTCTGATTTTTATTTATTCAAAGTTTTAAAAACCATGAACCACTTTCTTTTCACTTCACACATACTTGCTACCTTGTGCTGGTCTATCTAATTCCAATAAGATACATTTAAGTTTGTGGGTGTAACGTGAACAAATGTAGAAAAGCTCAGGGGGTATGAATACTTTTTAAGGCACTGTATAAACCTATTAAACTGAAGCAGGGTGCATTTACTTTTTCCCATGATTTTCTATCTACAGTATCTAGAAACATTTTCATTTGTCACTTTTAGATTCATAAAATTAAAACTATGAAAGAAAATGTAAAAAATATGAGAGTTCCCACCAGAGACCATTAGTGAAATCTCCCCGGCTTTCCTACGCCAGTGTTTTGTAGCTTTTCATCTATAAAAAGGGATCCCGGTAATAATCTTACGCTTGTCTGTTTATCAAATAAGAAGAAATTGTTTTGCTCTGTTACACACAAAATCCTCAGGATCCTCGTTCTGCTCTTCTCTCAACATTGCAATGTGAATTCTGTTTCCAGATGTTTATAGGAGTAGGTATATCTATGGGTTTATGCTCAGGCTTATATCAATATGTTTATGCTCAGCTTTATATCTATGGGTTTATGCTCAGGTTTATATCTATGGGTTTATGCTCAGGTTAATATCTATGGGTTTATGCTCAGGTTTATATCTATGGGTTTATGCTCAGGTTTATATCTATGAGTTTATGCTCAGGTTTATATCTATGGGTTTATGCTCAGGTTTATATCTATGGGTTTATGCTCAGGTTTATATCTATGGGTTTATGCTCAGGCTTATATTTATGGGTTTATGTTCAGGTTTATATCTATGGGTTTATGCTCAGGTTTATATCTATGGGTTTATGTTCAGGTTTATATCTATGGGTTTATGCTCAGGTTTATATCTATGAGTTTATGCTCAGGTTTATATCTATGGGTTTATGCTCAGGTTTATATCTATGGGTTTATGCTCAGGTTTATATCTATAGGTTTATGCTCAGGCTTATATCTATGGGTTTATGCTCAGGCTTATATCTATAGGTTTATGCTCAGGTTTATATCTATGGGTTTATGCTCAGGCTTATATCTATAGGTTTATGCTCAGGTTTATATCTATGGGTTTATGCTCAGGTTTATATCTATAGGTTTATGTTCAGGTTTATATCTATGGGTTTATGCTCCGGTTTATATCTATGGGTTTATGCTCCGGTTTATATCTATGGGTTTATGCTCAGGTTTATATCTATAGGTTTATGCTCAGGATTATATCTATAGGTTTATGCTCAGGCTTATATCTATAGGTTTATGCTCAGGCTTATATCTATAGGTTTATGTTCAGGTTTATATCTATAGGTTTATGCTCAGGTTTATATCTATAGGTTTATGCTCAGGCTTATATCTATAGGTTTATGCTCAGGCTTATATCTATGGGTTTATGCTCAGGCTTATATCTATAGGTTTATGCTTAGGTTTATATTTATGGGTTTATTCTCAGGTTTATATCTATAGGTTTATGCTCAGGTTTATATCTATAGGTTTATGTTCAGGTTTATATCTATAGGTTTATGCTCAGGTTTATATCTATAGGTTTATGCTCAGGTTTATATCTATGGGTTTATGTTCAGGTTTATATCTATGGGTTTATGCTCAGGTTTATATCTATGGGTTTATGCTCAGGTTTATATCTATGGGTTTATGTTCAGGTTTATATCTATGGGTTTATGCTCAGGTTTATGAATAGAGATGAGCGAATTGAAGTTGACGAAGTGGAATTCGATCTGAATTTCAGGAAAAATTTGATTCGCACCAAAGCCAAATTTCCTCACGCTTTGTGGAAACGAATCACATTTTTTTCCTAAAATGGCTGCTGCACATGTTAGGACTTAAATGCAGCCAATTTTATTACACCTTGCTGCACTTATTGGGGATCTAAATTAGTGTTATACTGCTGCTTTTAGGTTGTTTGCACTATATGATACATACATAATTCCAGCAATCCTTGCTTGTGATTGGGGTGCAAGTTCTATGTGATACAGCCATTTACGGGGTGCATTAATAGGAAAGATACACATGTCCTTTTAGCCGTTCTACGTTGATTTTATATTGTTTTAAATTTTTTGGGGGGTGTATTAATAGGAAAAAAATGGAAAAAATATATGTGTTAATTGCCGTTCAGAGGTGAAGTTACATTGTACACTGCAGTCATTTAAGCTGTGCATTAAAAGGAAATATACGTACGTCCAATTAGCCATTCTGCGGTGAATTGTGATTGTTATATTTCTTTTTTTGGGGTGTATTAATAGGAAAAAAATATGTCTTAATTGCCGTTCTACAGTGAAGTTACATTGTGCTACAGCCATTTATGGGGTGTATTGAAGTGAAATAAACCTTCTTCCTATTATCCTTTCTGCGGTGAATTGTTATTGTTATAAAAAAAAAAAATCTGGGGGGGTTTAATTTATGTCTTGATTGACGTTCATATTTCTTTTTTTGGGGTGTTTTTCTAGGAAAAAGAATATGTCTTAATTTCCGTTCTGCAGTGAAGTTACTTTGTACTACAGCCATTTACGTGGAGTATTAAAAGGAAATATACGTACGTCCCACTAGCCGTTCTGCAGAGAATTGTGATTGTTATCTTAATTTTTTTGTATTGTTAGGAAAAAAAAATGTCTTAATTGCCGTTCTGCGGTGAAGTTACATTGTACTACAGCCTTTTTTTGCGGGTATTATTTTAATTTTAATTTAATTATTTTATTAAACAGTATGTCAGACGGACAGGTGACAGTCCCTTCAAAGGGAAAAGGCAGTGGCCAAAATGTTTCTGTCGCAGGCAGCAGAAGAAGGGGGGTGGAAGCAGGAGTCTCAGGGAGAGGCCTGAGCTCCCGGTGTCATCTAACGGTCGTGTCTTGACCAGCAACCCAGTGGTGCTTGAATGGTTGATTCGGTATTCGACTTAGTCGCAAGTGACATCAGACACCCCAGCCAAGAGTCGGTGGATTCCTCTGACACAAAGCTTAATTGGTATGACCCGGGAGCAGGCTCTGTGCACCCAACTGTCCTCAACCTGCTTCTGTCATTTTCTGTCACTTCAGCGCAATAAGTATTATATGCCGTAGGCTCGGCTCCACTTTTCAGAAAGGACGAGCTACTGGAGGACAGTCAGCAGCTATTGCCCAGCCAAGATCTGGAGGAGACATTCACTGCTTCCTCTGGTAGACGGGCAAGTAGTGATGATAAGAGTCGTGTGTGAGCAGGTGTTGCAAGCAGTCAGGCTCCTGGCCCTGAGAACGTTGAGGGGAAAATCAGTGACGTGGAGACAGTAGCGGATGATGATGATGTAGCCGATTGCACTTGGGAGCCGGGTGAAGAAGGGGCTTCATCATCATCATTAGGAGAAGAGGGTGGCAGTTTGCGGGTGAGGCAGCGGCTGAGCCAGCAGAATGGTAGCGTGGCCGTGAGTCAGCATGGTGGCAGTAGTGGGAGGTCGGGAGCCAAACATACCTGGGGTAAACCACCCGCTTTACAGGAGCCTACCGGCCCAGAAAGTAGCGGCGCAGGGGTTCATGGAGGCAGCGGTTGCAGGCAGTCAGCGTGGAGTGTTGGGTGGAAAATGCCATAATCGGCAGTGTGGCAATTTTTTGATCACCGGAGAAGGTGAAAATGGCCATTTGCCGAATTTGTGGGCAGAAGGTGAAGCGTGGCCAGGGTGCAAATGTTGGCACCAGGGCCCTGCATGAACACATGCAGCGTCACCATAAAGTGGCCTGGGAGAACCATGGCTCCGTTATGGTGGCCCAGCCTGCCACAGTAACAGCTGCATCACCCAGTAGCACACACCCAATTTCATGCAGTCAAGGCTCCACCTCCTCAGCCGAAGGGAGATGTCTGTCTTTCTCTTCATCTCCTGGTCCTGATGCTCCTGTTCCTCCTACTTCTTGTCAGTCATTCCGTCAGCATTCGATTGCCAAGAGATAACAGTATTCCTCCACTCATCCAACGGTGCAGAAGCTGAACGTGCTCCTGGCCAAGTTGCTGGTGCTACAGTCCCTCCCTTTCCAAGTGGTGGACTCTGCACCTTTCAGAGAACTGATGGCTTGTGCTCAGCCGAGGTGGAGAGTCCCAAGCCATCAAAGGCAGTACCAGCCCTGCACACATATGTAGTACAGAAGATGGGCCAGTCCTTGAGCCTGTCGGTGTCTGTCAAAGTGCATGGCAGCGCCGACATGTGTGTGGCCGAATATATGTCCTTTACGCCCCACTGCTGGGTAAATGTGGTTACTGCCCATCCACACCAGCAACTTGGCCAGGTGACGCTGCTTCCGCCTCAACATTTTCACGCCATTGGTCCTGCGACCATGTCGACCTCTGACTCTTCGTCCTCCATGATGTCCTCAGCCTCCAGTTTAGGGACAATTCACAGTGCTTCTCCAGCATACCACATGTGCAGTGCACGGTGGTGTCATGGTGTTCTGCACCTAGTTTTCCTGGGTGAACGGATTCACACAGGGGAGGAACTGCTCCGTGTCCTTCATCAAGAAATCAAATTCGGGCTTTCTTTTCGACAACTCAACATTGGAACCATGGTGACCGACAACAGGAAGAACATGGTGTTGTTGCTGCACCAAGGAGGGCTGAGCCATGCTGCCCAAACCCCTCATGATGAATCAGGCATGGATCAGCCAGGATTTCCACCCACCAATGCCTGATGCATCAGACTAGATCTTCTACGGTGCCACACCAACACCAGAAAATAGACCGTTTTTTTCTGGCTACCTGCCTCAGCTAATATTCTGATGCTGTCACCTGCCTGATTCCACACATCTGATGCCAAGTGCTCCTTCTTTCACCCACCATCTTTAGTGGGTACTGGTATTGACACCCACCTCCACACTATGTCACCTTACCACTCTATGGTCTCCTCATGCTGCTGCCATCTCCACACTCTGTCATTGTGCCACTCTGTGGCCTCCTGTAATGACCGGTGTCACGCACAGGGAGGAAAACAGGGAAGGCCCTGCCTAAGGGAGAGGGAAAGGTGGTGACCCCTAACTCACCTTGCGGCTGGCACCTGACTGCCCTGACGTCCCTAGACGGGTTCCTCACCCGTGCGGCGATCACGTGCCTAAACCCTGGCTTTCCCTGAAATGAGCCCTAGATAGTGAACGGGCCGGTGGGATCGCTAGTCCTCACCACTGCACTAAGAGGGAAACACCAGGGAGAGGACAGACAAACACAGACAAACACAAACACCCAGGTGGACGACAACAACTGTCCACAACGGTCCAACAGGGATCCGGAGGGTAGCGTTCTGAATCAACAGTCAGAGAACGCAGCAACACAGCTCCAGTGGGTCAGGATAGATGTCCAGGCAGGAAGCTCTATCTCTGGCAACCAGTTAAGTGTGAGAGAGGAATATAAGGAGGTTTGGGAGTGCTGGACAAGGAACAGCTGAGGAGAAGGAGCTACGGATCCCTGAGTGAGCCAAAAGGGTTTGCAAAGCAAACCCAGAAAGCTACCATAAGGAAAACAGCCCTATCTTAAATAGAGCGTGCAGCCAACCGCTGCGACTTCCTGACCCCGGGTATAACGGAGTCAGGCGTGGTTCTCGATACCCTCGTGACACCTCCTGATGCTGCTGCCACCTCCACATTGTCATTGTGCCACTTTATGGCCTCCTGATTCTGCTGCTACTTCCACACTCTGTCATTGTGCCACTCTGTGGCCCCCTGATGCTGACACCACCTCAAGACTGTGTCATTAGGCCAGTCTGTGGTCTCCTCATGGTGCTGCCACCTCCACACTATGTCACCTTGCCACTCTGTGGTCTCCTAATGCTGCTGCCACCTCCATACTATGTGTCATCTTGCCATTTTGTGGCCTCCTGATGCTGCCGCCACCTCCAGACTCTGTAATTGGGCCACTCTGTGGTCTCCTCATGCTGCTGCCACCTCCACACTATGTCACTGTGCCACGCTGTGGTTCCTGATGCTTCTGCCACCTCCATACTATGTCACCTTGCCACTTTGTGGTCTCCTGATGCTGCTGCCTCCTTCACACTGCCACCTTGCCACTCTGTGGGCTCCTGATGCTACCGCCACCTCCAGACTCTGTAATTTGGCCACTCTGTGGTCTTCTCATGCTACTGCCACCTCCACACTGTCACCTTGCCACTATGTGGTCTCCTGATGCTGCTGCAACCTCCACACTGTCACCTTGCCACTCTGTGGCCTCCTGATGATGCTGACACCTCCACACTGTCATTGTACCACTTTGTGGCCTTGTGATACTGCTGCTGCCACCTCCACACTGTCATTGTGCCACTCTGTGGCCTTCTCATGCTGCTTCCAGCTCACCACTGTGTCATAGGGCCACTTGGTGGACTTCTCATGCTGTTCCCACCCTCCCCACTTTATGACTGGGCCACTATTTTGCCTTTCGGCCTGGCTGACATCATCAATTATTTGACCCTTCTTCTGATCTGGAAGGAAAAGTGAGATGCACAATGGATCCTGTCTGTGTAGCACCTGTAAGGCCTGTATGGTCACATCAGAATTGGCTTGTGATTTGGTAGCCAAAAGCAGGAGTGGGTACAAAACACAGACGACATGCAAATATTCCATTCACATGTTTTGGATCCACTCCTGTTTTTTGTTTTGCATTAGCAATACTGATGGATTACTGACCAAATGCTGACCGAGTGAAGGTGTATGCTCCACAGACAGGATCCGTTTTCTGGGGTTTATTACTCTGATGGATCAGAGGAAGGACAAAATAATCAGTGACGTCACCACAAACTTACTGCTGACACCCTCTCCGTTCTGTCAGGGGGCTCTACTTGTATAAGCGTTTAATAGAACAGGTTCTGTAGACATCTATGTGGAATCAGCTGACAATGGTGTAAAAGAAGTGCGCTTATTCTTGGCGCTAACAACGAGTTCATACTTGAGTTATTTAGTCAGTTTTGGAACCTGTGACTGCCCAAATAAGTTAAGTGTGCAGTGATTCTAAGAGCGACGCCTGTCATCTGCATGTCATACTGACTCACAGTATTATTTCACTACCAAGCATACTCCCTATGTGTGTTACTGCAAACACAGTGTTCTACACCACTATAAAGGCTCTCTGCAGCCAGGAAATAGATGGTTTTTGAAAAAATTCGCTCATCTCTAATTATGATTATTAGTATTATCAATTGTAAATTCGATGTCAACCAGTGGCAGGTCATGCGTGACACCTGCCATTTGCTCAGGCCCTTTGAGGAGGCCATGTTATTTGTCAGTCGCCAGGACTTCGGGATGAACAACTTTATGGGTTTATGGTCAGGTTTCTATCTATAGGTTTATGCTCAGCTTTATATCAATGGGTTTAGCAGAGTGATGCACACTTATCTGCACTCTGGGTTTAGAATTTATTTTAATCAACATTCAGAAAATACTTTGTCCTCTGTCAAAAATCTTTCGTATTTTCTCATGAAAAAAAAGTAAATAGATTAAGCTGAGCTGTGAGCCACAAATGTGCCACTGTCTTTGCCTCTTCATCATATGAGCCATGGCTGATTTGCAAATCATTTGCCACATAATTCACTATTGAAAAATGATGGATTTGTCATTTTTTTTTGAAGATTTTTTAGAATGAATTCTACAACCAGAAAGCAGATAGTATTTTACTCCATCTCATATTTCAAAGGAAAGAACGTATAAAGGATTTATTACATTTTGTGATAGTTTATGTTTTAGGTTATTATGATGATTATTATTATTATTAATCATTTGTAAGTTCCATTACTGTATAATAATTTATTGATTTTACATTTTAGTGATTGATATTTTCCAAGTACAAAATACATTTTAATTTATTATTTTACTCAAAGAGTGTTCAATACAATCCACGAAAATATTCACAGTAGGTTCTTGCAAATTCCACAGACTGTTTAGAAGAGTTTTAATTCAAATTTCACAAATTGTGAGCACAATTATCTCACAATGAAATACAGTAATAGATGCCAGGAATACCAAACCTTGCCATCATAAAGAATAATCATAAAGGAGAATCGTATAAATCTCTGACAAAAATCAATCACATTCTTTAATTTATTAATTCAAATAAAAAATAAAAAAAACTCATTGACTATGCATTTCAGCAATTCCAGCATGGTGACTGAGATTCTGCTTTTGGGATTTCAGAATTTACAGAGTTTTAGGATTTGTTTCTTTCTCCTACTTCTGATCATCTTTCTTGTGACGGTATGTGGAAACCTCCTCATAATTCTGGTGGTGTCCTCCAGCAGATCTCTCCACTCTCCCATGTACTTCTTCCTCACACAGCTCTCCTTCTCAGATATCATGCTTTCCTCAACCATTGTACCCAACATGCTCCACATTGTCTTGCATGAAGGCACTTCTATGTCATTTATAGGATGTTTGACTCAATTTTATTTATTTTTAACCTCAGAATCATTGGAATGTCTTCTCCTGACAGCGATGTCCTATGACCGGTATCAGGCTATCTGTAACCCTCTACATTACAATATGGTCATGAACCTCACATTTTGTGTAAGAGCAGTTCTCTTGTGTTGGGTGATGATGCTTATAGTTACACTGACTCTTTCACTAACAGTGAGTCGATTGCAGTTCTGTGGACCAAATGTCATTGACCATTTCTTCTGTGATTTTGACCCATTACTTGAACTTTCCTGCTCAGACACTTTTTTTCTTAAACTAGAAGACATGATATTGGCTGTACCATTTGTGGTTTGTCCATTTATTGTTATTTTGGTCTCATATGTGTATATTATTATTACCATATTGAAGATCCCATCTGTGACCGGGAGGCAGAAGACCTTCTCCACCTGCAGCTCTCACCTGGCTGTAGTGTCTTTATATTATGGGTCCATTATAATTATGTATTTATTTCCAAATAAGGGAGATGTAAAGAAAATCCTCTCCCTGCTCTACACTGTAGTGACTCCGCTCCTCAATCCTATCATCTACAGTCTGAGTAATAGAGACATTAGACAGTCCTCTAAGAAGCTCAAGAGTAAAATGTGTCTGTCTTTTAAATGAAAAAGTAAAGAAACAGAGAGGCCGGATTTGGCGACCAGACCTATTTACTCCCAGAATTAATTAGCATATGTACTGATCACCTAGGGGACAGAGGGGTAAAACTTAGCATTTAATAACGATAGTTTCTAAAATAAATGGACACTAGAGGATGAGCCTCTATAACATACAACATGAAAGACAGCCCTAAAGGCGTAGACTGTACATATATACACAGTGTGGCAAAGATGGTATAAAGAAAACAGGAACGTTCTCACCCAATTGTAGAACAGGGGTTCTCTCAGAGGTGGTTGACGATGGAGACGGACCTGTGGTAGTTGGTAGCCAAACTGGAAGGAGATAGGCGTGTGTGCCCTTTTCACGTAGATGGGTGACAGGGTAATTAACCCTAGACAGCCCTAAGAAAAGGGGCAGGGGCTAGTACGCCCGACCTATCTACATAAGGAGCTTGCCCTGCAAGGAGCGTCCCCATCCGGATACCTGACCCTGTGGGGGCAGAATCCCTAGTAGACCCTAAAAAAGTTGCTCCCTACGGGTCACGTTTCAATTTGTGAAAGAAAATCATCAGGGGAGATAAATGGTGGTCACAGGACTATGGATGGGGCCTGTGCGACCAAAAAAGGGGAAGATGGTAAATGAAGGGATTGTGTGGGTCAAATGTCAAAAATTCAATAAGACTATGTGTGTAGCCAGTCAGGCTGGATCACACAGGACATGACCGCATCAGCAATTTCTATCATAAAATATATAGGTGCACCAGTGGGTGCCGTCTATAGTGGACAGAAAAAGAGCCTCAGGATAATCAATCCAAGGGGGTGAACGCCTATCTCCTTCCAGTTTGGCTACCAACTACCACAGGTCCATCTCCATCGTCAACCACCTCTGAGAGAACCCCTGGTCTACAATTGGGTGAGAATGTTCCTGTTTTCTTTATACCATCTTTGCCACACTGTGTATATATGTACAGTCTACGCCTTTAGGGCTGTCTTTTATGTTGTATGCTATAGAGGCTCATCCTCTAGTGTCCATTTATTTTAGAAACTATCGTTATTAAATGCTAAGTTTTACCCCTCTGTCCCCTAGGTGATCAGTACATATGTCTTTTAAATGAGATGATGAATTAGTCTTACTACTTTTAGGTCAGATTTACGTTTTCCAGCCAGATACATTTTTTTTCTAATACCTTGATTTTACCCAAAACATTGTGTGGCCATTGGGCACTTTAGGTGGACAGAGTTTTGGCCACATGCATTGGCTGGATTGCATAAACTATCAAATGCAACTAACATTCTAATAAGTAAGGTGGGTACAAATATACAGACACTTCTTAAATAATTACCAGAACTTTTAGTCTATAGGGTGTTGGATATTAAACTAGTTTTGTATTTAAGTTGAGTCCCACTTTTTAAATTCATATGTTGCTTTATAGGGTAAAAACCTTGGAGTGCTATTACTTCTCCAAAGAATAATTTTGTCTGCAATTCCTTGGCTGGATCATATAAGATGGTCTATACTGACAAGTGTAACAAAAAATTTAATAATCAGTGTGGATACTGTGGGTGTAGTATATATGTAGGTACTAGAGATGAGTAAAACCTTTGAAATTTGGTTCGGTACAGTTTGATTTGCCAAATATTTTAAAAAGTTTGGTTCGGACCCAAATCAATTCTATCTGAACTAAAATGGCTCCAATTGCCCTAGAATTTTGTATATCTTCAAGTCTCCTAGGACAAATGTTAGAAAAACATTATGTCAATTTTTAAAGAATATATGTTTTCCCCTCTCCCTTGCCTAAGCTCTGACAGCAATAGTGAATAATGTCTGAGTGACACTGACATACATAGCTGTGGATAAACACACATTTGGTGCTGTGGTTGTGGGTTCCTAGCCCGCAAAGATATTAACATAAAAACTTCTGCACTCCAATGAATATGGTCAGCATCATTCATGGTGTGGATACACATGTCTACCAGCTCAATACATCTCCATCCCTTTCTTCCTACATGTCTCTCTGGCAACTTGTGTTTGAAAAAGGTCTATGTTGACCGAAACGTCACACTATCACCTTTGAGTTGCCTTGCATAAGAAAAACTAAAATAAAGACACATTGATTTCACCTTATTCATTGGAGTTCTGAAGTTTTTATGTTGATATAAATACACACAGTGTTATGGGATTAAAAAAATAAATAAAAATGTGGCTTGTTGAGAAGCGTCCCTAAATGATGCCTTGATAGAGTCAGAATGCTGCCGGTACGACACACTCAAGTGTTAATTGTCCAAGGAAAATGTGGCTAGTTGTGAATTAAATTCTTCCTTTTAATTGGGAGCAGCAGCAGTGCAGTGTGGTGGTGGAAAGGGAAGGGTAATAAGAGGCATGTGGCCACAATAGTAGCGGCAGTAGAAGAAGCATAGCATGGAACATACAAACCGGATTCCCAAAAAGTTGGGACACTATACAAATCGTGAATAAAAACTGAATGCAATGATGTGGAGGTGCCAACTTCTAATATTTTATTCAAAATAGAACATAAATCACGGAACAAAAGTTTAAACTGAGAAAATGTACCATTTTAAGGGAAAAATATGTTGAATCAGAATTTCATGGTGTCAACAAATCCCCAAAAAGTTAGGACAAGGCCATTTTCACCACTGTTCTTCTTACAACACTCAACAGACGTCTGGGGACCAAGGAGACCAGTTTCTCAAGTTGAGAAATAGGAATGCTCTCCCATTCTTGTCTAATACAGGCTTCTAACTGTTCAATTGTCTTGGGCCTTCTTTGTTGCACCTTCCTCTTTATGATGCGCCAAATGTTCTCTATAGGTGAAAGATCTGGGCTGCAGACTGGCCATTTCAGTACCCGGATCCTTCTCCTACCTGTGCAGGAGAAGGATCCGGGTACTGAAATGGCCAGTGATGTTGTGATTGATGCAGAATGTGGTCTGGCATTATCTTGTTGAAAAATGCAGGGTCTTCCCTGAAAGAGATGACGTCTGGGTGGGAGCAGATGTTGTTATAGAACCTGAATATATTTTTCTGCATTGATGGTGCCTTTCCAGACATGCAAGCTGCCCATGCCACACGCACTCATGCAACCCCATACCATCAGAGAAGCAGGCTTCTGAACTGAGCGTTGATAACAACTTGGGTTGTCCTTGTCCTCTTTGGTCCGGATGACATGGCGTCCCAGATTTCCGAAAAGAACTTTGAATCGTGACTCGTCTGACCACAGAACAGTCTTCCATTTTGCCACACTCCATTGTAAATGATCCCTGGCCCAGTGAAAACGCCTGAGCTTGTGGCTCTTGCTTAGAAATGGCTTCTTCTTTGCACTGTAGAGTTTCAGCTGGCAACGGCGGATGGCACGGTGGATTGTGTTCACTGACAATGGTTTCTGGAAGTATTCCTGAGCCCATTCTGTGATTTCCTTTACAGTAGCATTCCTGTTTGTGGTGCAGTGTCGTTTAAGGACCCGGAGATCACGGGCATCCAGTATGGTTTTACGGCCTTGACCCTTACGCACAGAGATTGTTCCAGATTCTCTGAATCTTCGGATGATGTTATGCACAGTGGATGATGATAGATGCAAAGTCTTTGCAATTTTTCGCTGGGTAACACCTTTCTGATATTGCTCCACTATTTTTCTGCGCAACATTGTGGGAATTGGTGATCCTCTACCCATCTTGGCTTCTGAGAGACACGGCCGCTCTGAGAAGCTCTTTTTATACCCAGTCATGTTGCCAATTGACCTAATTAGTGTTAATTGGTCTTCCAGCTCTTCGTTATGCTAAAATTTACTTTTTCCAGCCTCTTATTGCTACTTGTCCCAACTTTTTGGGGATTTGTTGACACTGTGAAAATTTGAATCAACGTATTTTTCCTTTAAAATGATACATTTACTCGGATTAAACGTTTGATCTGTCATCTACGTTCTATTACAAATAAAATATTGACATTTGCCGTCTCCACATCATTGCATTCAGTTTTTATTCACAATTTGTTTAGTGTCCCAACTTTTTTGGAATCCGGTTTGTACAAGACAGTAGATCATCAGTGTCACCTGTCAAGACAGTCTGTCTATGGCTAGTAGTACTAATAGTAGTAGTGGAAGTAGTAGTAGTAATAGTACTTGCAGTAGTGGATGTGTAGCATTAATAGTGTTGGCAGTAGGGGACTAACAACAATGAGTAGATGTGGCAATGGTGGCGGCAGCAGCAGCATCATGGTACATGTTGGTAGGCAGACTGACAGCAGTAGTGGCCTGATGGTGGCAGTGACATGATTGCAGAAGCAGCAACCATACGGAACATGATTGCAGACAGGAAACATTATAGTAGGCAGGCAGGCAGACAGTAACAGTAGCAAGATGGCATACCGTGAACAAGGTCAGATCTATTCATTGGCTTCAGCCAAAGGAGTGTGAAAATCCTCCCAATTTTAGGCTTGGCTCATTCTGACAAAAATGATGTTTTGGACACTGGTGCAGCGCAAATTGTCTCAATAGGTTGTCACCACGCCTCCCGCGATGCTGAAATCCCTCTCTGAGATGACACTGAAGGATGAGCACAAAAGATGACAGCATAATGGGCCAGTTCAGGCCATTGTTGTAGTCTTCCTGCCCAGAAGTCTATGAGGTCATGGAATAGAGTATGCACCAGAGACAGGCCACAAGAATGTAGGTAAGTGTGAACCTGGGCATTGAGGCGGAGGTTCTCTGTCAGGCCTGGCACATGAAAAAAACTGTTCCATCACGTTGAGAAGAGTGAACTGTCTGCTGCAGCTGCGGCTTCCACTGCTTGTGGTGGAGGGAGGGGGTTGACTCTTCAGGGGGAAGAGAGGGTTCTACCTTTCAGATATGCTAGCGGTTGACGTTTGCTCACCGTGAACTGTGGCAAGCAGTATACAGAGCATTTCCTTGTTATAATGTCATTTGGCTTCCCTTTCAGAGGAAGTAAAACATTCCCCCATTTTGCTTTGATAGTGAGAGTATAAAAGCATGGCTATCCAGTAATTTGGAATTTATCATTTTTCTCCCATGTTACTCACCCCCTACCAGACCTCTATATTACAGTAAATAGAACCATGCTCACCAGTCTCCCAGGTCTTCTGCCTGCGGATAACATTTGAGACCGATGATATGTGATTGGGTAATTATACGTATTCCCGAAATCCAAAACCCTTGCCTCTGGCGAAGAGTACAATCTTATCACAGCTGTGATAAAATTACCTCCAAAGTCAAATTTGTAGAGGACCCTCTTGAGTAACCCCCAATTCATACTGTCAAACTCTTTCTAAGAATGAAGAGACATGTATACATCGGGGGCCTCCAAAAGCTCTGTAATCTTCAAAAGATCTATGATACATCTTGTGCCATCCTTGTGTTGTCTTCTGAGAGGAGAAGTTGAAGGTATTTATGTAGTCTAGTGGCCATGATAGGCTAGAAGTTAGCTGGCAAATCAGTTGGCTTCCCTGGATTTGGTATGGTATTTGCTGTAGTGGCAAGCATTCCATGTGGAATATTGCCAGTAGAGTTAAAATTATTAAACAGAAGAGTGAGGTATTGGGGCAGTGTTGGGTGAAATATTTTACAGTTTTTACCAACAAAACCATCGGGGCCAGGAGCTGTATGAGATTTAGTCAGTTTGATAGCAGATAAAATCTCTAATAATAATCTGAAATAGAGTTGAACATGGGACCAACACAGATGCCTTGAGCTGCCAGGCGTAGATGCAACAGGTCAGTCAGGTACAAATCTGCTGGCAGGTGGCCTAAAAACAGCAAGCTGACTAGATAAATATTGCCTCCATGTAGACCTTGTGAGTGCACCACAACAGGGGAACTGAAACATCAGGTGCATCATATAGTGAAAATAATTCCACAAGAATATGAGTAAGAGCATCCACCCATTATTTGTTCTTTAATAAAAAACGAATTACATCTCCAAGATGAAGGGCTGAGGTTTGGCATATTGTCTGACAATTTTACGCTAATTTGTGCATGGTCAGACCATGTGATATAACCAATCAATGAGTGGGTAACCTGGTGAATAAAATCAGGGAAGATAAGAAATTAGATAAAGGTGAGCCTGGGACAGGAAAGTGTAATTTCTCTCTCCAGCTTTATGATATCTCCAGATATCATGAAGTTGTGCTTCTTTTAGTATGGACTGGAGTCCAGAGGAAGTTCTCCAACAGTCAAGGTGAGCGTTAATGGGTACATTGAAATCACTTCCCAGAAATACAGAACCCTGAGCCCCTCTGGTCAATTTGCTGAAAAAAACATCTGAGATATCTGAGTTGGTTCATATTGGGAGCACAGACATTCGCTAAAGTATATTATAGATTATTAACTTTACAGATGAGAATAACGTAGTGACCAGCAGAATCTGTGAACAGCTGAGTCTAAGGCAACTTAGTTTTTAATTCCTATAAGCACACCAGCTTTTTTACTATCTTACGCCAATAAAAGAGATCCTTCAACTAGCAAAACATGGCATTTGGATTTATGGACATCTGTCCATAAGAAGGTCATTTATTATACTGAAATACATCTAAATTAGGCGTATTTCGGGAGCAGATCTATCTATCTGCAACTTTTTCCCACTCATGCCAGGTCTAAAATTGTGGATGTTTCAATTAGAGGAAATTGTGGAGTCCGCACACCTTATATATAATGATGGGTGCTCGCGGAGGACTTCAGTCGCAGAATAAGTAGATAATCCACGGCACACCAATGTCTTTTGTTTGCAAATTTATTCTGAGTACAAAAAATTCAAAAATTATCAAGAATTGTCAATATATGACTGATCGCGCCATAGTTATAATAGGAACAAGCATATAATGTAGGCCATAATGTATCCCAACGTTTCGGTCCTATCAAGACCTTTCTCAAGGGATCTGTGAAAAGGTATAAATATAAAAGTTCTGTTTTACTATCTTTTCAAGGCGGTGCACATTACATATCATTGACACATCATGAAGAAAAAGAAAAAGACAAAAGAAGAGGGGGAAAAAATATATATAAAAGTGAGTCTCAGATTAATAGCACTGATTTAGGGAAAGTAAAGGGTAGGTAAAGTAAGGGGGATGTACTGTCAGAACTATTGGGTATGAATAAAGTCCATAATTATAAGGCCTATATAAAAGAGTATGGACATGAGCCTAAGGGACAACCATTTTTGTCTTATATTAAGGCAAAGTGAATTCAGGATTTTTTTTTTTTTACTCTGAAATTGCTAACCTAAGGTTTACGATATATACCAAAGTGTTTACCTAGGTCTGTTTTGTGAGAAGAAGATGTCGCAAGGCCTAGATAAGACAATGTATTTGAGTTTTGATGATTTTAGTGAATAGAAAGACTCTAATCTTTCTTTGTGGTTTTTATATTAATCAATATAGGAGTAGATTGATTTTATATAATCAATTTTAATAGGTGTGCTGAATATATAGTATATATATAAGAGTATAGTCCTCATAGATATATTCAGTTTTAAGATTAGAAACGAGGTATAAACTCCTCTGTCATGTTTAGAATCTGTATCAGTGGAACACACAAATTAATTATTTCTTTCCTGGAATGGAAAAATGTGGACACAGGTGATCATGAACAAACCCTGTCTCCTCCAAGAACAATGAATTGAGATAGCCCTATTTATCTTGATTTAATCAAGTTTGGTCAAAAGACTTAAGGATACACAAGTTAGTTGACCAAGTATAAAACTCATTGTCTCTTCAAGATCTTCTCAAGGTTTTGTCTGAAACCTTAGATTACATTTTATTGCTATTATATGAATAAGAGAAATAAATGAATGCTTCGATTTTTGTATGGAATACTAGTGCCATCTAGTGTTAGGGTAACAAAGATCTAGGGTATATTTTTCCCTAGAGGAAGGTTCTATTAATTATAAAGTGAGGTCACTAGTTAATGATAAAACTTGGCCAAGCCCTTTCTAAGATAGGATAAAAAGATGGTATGGGCTGACAGAAGGGATCGATCTCTAGAGCTATCTGGCTCTCTCTCTCTCTGAACATCATCAAAAGATCAGATCCAACCCTGACCACCTTGCCAGTCATTGGAGGCAGCCATCTTAGAACCATTGAAACTGATTTCTGCTAGCTGACATTTTGGTATAGTATAACCTTACCTATATTTTATAGGATAATTAATTAATATAATACATATCTATATATTCAATTAACCATACTTGGTATATAGTATCTGTTTTGGAATAAGATTGGGGTATACCTGCAGCATCATCCTGAAAATTAATCCAATACAGGGAGATTAAAAATATACTAGTGAAAGCACAGTATTATCTCCAAGGAACTGAATTCAGTTCTAGACCAGTATGGTTGATAATATATATATATTTATATAGATAAAAGATAAACCAGATTTGGGTTTAATCGGACATTTGTCGGCTGAGAGAAATCAAGTATTAAATTGACTTTTAATATAAGTAAGGGGTATTATTATAAGAAGGCATAATTGTGTATATATATATATGTTCTCAATTATTTTTGTCTTTACCACTATTTTGCATATCATTGATTGAATTTTATTACCGCCAATTTTATTATATATATTATTTTGCACTATAAATTGTATTAATAAATTACATATATATTTTGTCTGTAACTGGGTTTTGTCTTCAATTCAACGCAGATCACGAGCTTGTTTTAGCTTGATATTTATGATAATAAGTTAAAATCTCCTTTATTACCGATTTTAATTTATTCACATAAATCATATAGACTGTCAATCGGAGACAGCATAAATATTCCGACAGTACAACTGGTTAAAAAGCACAAAGTCATGAAGAAAAAGAACATAATAATCAGAATAGGGCTGTACCACAAACAATTTATGTTAATCACCAGAAGGTCACAAGGTTCGATCAAGGATGAATGCAGTAAATGAAGGTAGTTATATAGAAGGTGAGTCAGAGAGAGTTGATCAGCAGAATGAGTGTCAGTTATATTGAGCATAATCTTTACCTAAAGCCAGGCTGCAAAAGGACGTGCTGGAGGAAGTCATGTGGGCCGTCTGACCTCTGTTCGGGTTCAGCGAGTCACATGATCGCAAGTGACGCCATGCGAACATGTGATCGGCACGGATAAGGTGATCCCTAATGTTTTGCGGTCTTTTATAACAAATAAGAGGAGGAGATTGGAACTCCTTTATCTCGGGGTATGCTTGGGACAGTATGGACCATTGCTTTCTGATGGTTTGTTGAATTTTGGGAGCTAAAGGGTGATATGTTAAAATGCATGGCATCCGTTGTGAGGAAGTGGTGTTTTGTGGGATTTATTGGTAATCAATTGTTCAGGGTAGCCTCTTTGTCTAAATTTTGATTTCATTTCTTGTTGTCTCTGATGTAATCTTAATGGATCTGATACTATTCTTTCTAACCGAGTTAGTTGAGATTTGGGAAGTGACGCTTTGGTGGCTCTTGAATGGTTGCTAGTGTAATACAATAGGCTGTTCCTATCTGTTGGTTTGTTGTAAAGGTCAAATTGAATATGTCCTGATTAGAGTTAAGCGGACACCTGGATGTTCAGGTTCGAGAAGTTCGGCCAAACTTCCCGGAAATGTTCGGGTTCGGGATCCGAACCCGATCCGAACTTCGTCCCGAACCCGAACCCCATTGAAGTCAATGGGGACCCGAACTTTTCGGCACTAAAAAGGCTGTAAAACAGCCCAGGAAAGCGCTAGAGGGCTGCAAAAGGCAGCAACATGTAGATAAATCCACTGCAAACAAATGTGGATAGGGAAATGAATTAAAATAAAAATAAAATAAATAAAAATTAACCAATATCAATTGGAGAGAGGTCCCATAGCAGAGAATCTGGCTTCACGTCACCCACCACTGTAACAGTCCATTGTCATATATTTAGGCCCAGCACCCAGGCAGAGGAGAGAGGTCCCGTAACACAGAATCTGGCTTCATGTCAGCAGAGAATCAGTCTTCATATCATAGCAGAGAATCAGGCTTCACGTCACCCAACATTGGAACAGTCCATTGTCATATATTTAGGCCCAGGCACCCAGGCAGAGGAGAGAGGTCCCGTAACAGAGGATCTGGCTTCATGTCAGCAGAGAATCAGTCTGCATGTCATAGCAGAGAATCAGGCTTCACGTCAGCCACCACTGCAACAGTCCATTGGCATATATTTAGGCCCAGCACCCAGGCAGAGGAGAGAGGTCCCGTAACAGAGAATCTGGCTTCATGTTAGCAGAGAATCAGTCTGCATGTCATAGCAGAGAATGAGGCTTCACGTCAGCCACCACTGCAACAGTCCATTGTCAGATATTTAGGCCCAGCACCCAGGCAGAGGAGAGAGGTCCCGTAACAGAGGATCTGGCTTCATGTCAGCAGAGAATCAGTCTGCATGTCATAGCAGAGAATCAGGCTTCACGTCACCCAACATTGGAACAGTCCATTGGCATATATTTAGGCCCCGGCACCCAGACAGAGGAGAGGTTCATTCAACTTTGGGTAGCCTCACAATATAATGGTAAAATGAAAATAAAAATAGGATTGAATGAGGAAGTGCCCTGGAGTACAATAATATATGGTTAAGGGGAGGTAGTTAATGTCTAATCTGCACAAGGGATGGACAGGTCCTGTGGGATCCATGCCTGGTTCATTTTTATGAACGTCAGCTTGTCCACATTGGCTGTAGACAGGCGGCTGCGTTTGTCTGTAATGACGCCCCCTGCCGTGCTGAATACACGTTCAGACAAAACTCTGGCCGCCGGGCAGGCCAGTACCTCCAAGGAATAAAAGGCTAGCTCTGGCCACGTGGACAATTTAGAGACCCAGAAGTTGAATGGGGCCGAACCATCAGTCAGTACGTGGAGGGGTGTGCACACGTACTGTTCCACCATGTTAGTGCAATGTTGCCTCCTGCTAACACGTTGCATATCAGCAGGTGGTGCAGTTAGCTGTGGCGTGTTGACAAAACTTTTCCACATCTCTGCCATGCTAACCCTGCCCTCAGAGGAGCTGGCCGTGACACAGCTGCCTTGGCGACCTCTTGCTCCTTCTCTGCCTTGGCCTTGGGCTTCCACTTGTTCCCCTGTGACATTTGGGAATGCTCTCAGTAGCGCGTCTACCAACGTGCGCTTGTACTTGCGCATCTTCCTATCACGCTCCACTGCAGGAAGTAAGGTGGGCACATTGTCTTTGTACCGTGGATCCAGCTGTAGTCCGCACACGTTAAAATGTGGGCAACTCTGCTGTCGTTGCGCAGGCACTGCAGCATGTAGTCGCTCATGTGTGCCAGGCTGCCCAGGGGTAAGAACAAGCTGTCCTCTGTGGGAGGCGTATCGTCATCGTCCTGCCTTTCCCCCCAGCCACGCACCAGTGATGGGCCCGAGCTGCGTTGGGTGCCACCCCGCTGTGACCATGCTTCATCCTCATCCTCCTCCACCTCCTCCTCATCCTCGTCCTCCAGTAGTGGGCCCTGGCTGGCCACATTTGTACCTGGCCTCTGCTGTTGCAAAAAACCTCCCTCTGAGTCACTTCGAAGAGACTGGCCTGAAAGTGCTAAAAATAACCCCTCTTCCTCCTCCTCCTCCTCCTCCTGGGCCACCTCCTCTTGCATCATCGCCCTAAGTGTTTTCTCAAGGAGACATAGAAGTGGTATTGTAACGCTGATAACGGCGTCATCGCCACTGGCCATGTTGGTGGAGTACTCGAAACAGCGCAACAGGGCACACAGGTCTCGCATGGAGGCACAGTCATTGGTGGTGAAGTGGTGCTGTTCCGTAGTGCGACTGACCCGTGCGTGCTGCAGCTGAAACTCCACTATGGCCTGCTGCTGCTCGCACAGTCTGTCCAGCATGTGCAAGGTGGAGTTCCACCTGGTGGGCACGTCGCATATGAGGCGGTGAGCGGGAAGGCCGATAGTTACGCTGTAGCGCAGACAGGCGAGCAGCGGCAGGATGTGAACGCCGGAAGCGCGAACAGACGGCCCGCACTTTATGCAGCAGCTCTGACATGTCGGGGTAGTTGTGAATGAACTTCTGCACCACCAAATTCAGCACATGCGCCAAGCAAGGGATGTGCGTCAAACCGGCTAGTCCCAGAGCTGCAACGAGATTTCGCCCATTATCACACACCACCAGGCCGGGCTTGAGGCTCACCGGCAGCAACCACTCGTCGGTCTGTTGTTCTATACCCCGCCACAACTCCTGTGCGGTGTGGGGCCTGTCCCCCAAACATATGAGTTTCAGAATGGCCTGCTGACGTTTACCCCGGGCTGTGCTGAAGTTGGTGGTGAAGGTGTGTGGCTGACTGGATGAGCAGGTGGAAGAAGAGGAGGAGGAAGCCGAGAAGGAGGAGGTGGCAACAGGAGGCAAAGAATGTTGCCCTGCGATCCTTGGCGGCGGAAGGACGTGCGCCAAACAGCTCTCCGCCTGGGGCCCAGCCGCCACTACATTTACCCAGTGTGCAGTTAGGGAGATATAGCGTCCCTGGCCGTGCTTACTGGTCCACGTATCTGTGGTTAGGTGGACCTTGTCACAGATGGCGTTGCGCAGTGCACACTTGATTTTATCGGATACTTGGTTGTGCAGGGAAGGCACGGCTCTCTTGGAGAAGTAGTGCCGGCTGGGAAAAACATACTGTGGGACAGCAAGCGACATGAGCTGTTTGAAGCTGTCTGTGTCCACCAGCCTAAATGACAGCATTTCATAGGCCAGTAGTTTAGAAATGCTGGCATTCAGGGCCAGGGATCGAGGGTGGCTAGGTGGGAATTTACGCTTTCTCTCAAATGTTTGTGAGATGGAGAGCTGAACGCTGCCGTGTGACATGGTTGAGACGCTTGGTGACGGAAGTGGTGGTGGTGTTGGTGGTACATCCCCTGTTTGCTGGGCGGCAGGTGCTAACGTTCCTCCAGAGGCGGAGGAAGAGGCCGAGGTGGCGGCAGCAGCAGAAGAGGCCGAGGCGGCAGCAGCAGAAGAGGTAGCAGGGGGAGCCTGAGTGACTTCCTTGGTTTTAAGGTGTTTACTCCACTGCAGTTCATGCTTTGCATGCAGGTGCCTGGTCATGCAGGTTGTGCTAAGGTTCAGAATGTTAATGCCTCGCTTAAGGCTCTGATGGCACAGCGTGCAAACCACTCGGGTCTTGTCGTCAGCACATTGTTTGAAGAAGTGCCATGCCAGGGAACTCCTTGAAGCTGCCTTTGGGGTGCTCGGTCCCAGATGGCGGCGGTCAGTAGCAGGCGGAGTCTCTTGGCGGCGGGTGTTCTGCTTTTGCCCACTGCTCCCTCTTTTGCTACGCTGTTGGCTCGGTCTCACCACTGCCTCTTCCTCCGAACTGTGAAAGTCAGTGGCACGACCTTCATTCCATGTGGGGTCTAGGACCTCATCGTCCCCTGCATCGTCTTCCACCCAGTCTTGATCCCTGACCTCCTGTTCAGTCTGCACACTGCAGAAAGACGCAGCAGTTGGCACCTGTGTTTCGTCATCATCAGAGACATGCTGAGGTGGTATTCCCATGTACTCATAATCAGGAAACATAAGTGGTTGTGCGTCAGTGCATTCTATGTCTTCCACCGCTGGGGAAGGGCTGGGTGGATGCCCTTGGGAAACCCTGCCAGCGGAGTCTTCAAACAGCATAAGAGACTGCTGCATAACTTGAGTCTCAGACAGTTTCCCTGGTATGCATGGGGGTGATGTGACAGACTAATGGGCTTGGTTTTCAGGCGCCATCTGTGCGCTTTCTGCAGAAGACTGGGTGGGAGATAATGTGAACGTGCTGGATCCACTGCCAATTGACTAATGCCTGTACCTGCTCAGGCCTTACCATCCTTAGAACAGCATTGGGCCCCACCATATATCGCTGTAAATTATGGCGGCTACTGGGACCTGAGGTAGTTGGTACACTAGGACGTGTGGCTGTGGCAGAACGGCCACGTCCTCTCCCAGCACCAGAGGGTCCACTAACACCACCACGACCATGTCCGCGTCCTTTACTAGATGTTTTCCTCATTGTTATCGTTCACCACAACAACAAAAATATTATTTGACCCAATGTATTGAATTCAAATTCAGGCCTTTTTTTAAAGACAACTAACACTATCTGGCTATCTATTTAGGTACTGTATTACACAAATACAGTCACAGCAGTAACCACAGATTTAGCTGACTATAAATTTGAGGCCTATTATTTAGGCGCTGGGTGACAGGTTTAGGTTTACTGACAGAATTAGACTTGGAAATGCACAGTAGCGTGTGTGTGAAGTTATTCTGAATGACCCTATGTGCACCTTGAATATTATATACCCTTTTAGGGATAGATTTCAAATAGCTCTGATATAGCAGAAACCACTAAATTAGGAAATTGCTAAATTGGGAATTGTATATCAACCCAGAACAAAAAATGTGCTTTGACGGACACTAAATAACTTGACCAGCCAGAACAGTACAGCAGTAACGACAGATTTAGCTGGATATAAATTTGAGGCCTAGTATTTAGGCGCTGGGTGACAGGTATACGTTTACTGACAGAATTAGACTGGGATATGGCCAAAAAATAACCACACTATTGATGGTTAAATGCACTTGGTGTGACAGCTTGACCAACCACACTACTGAGGGTTAAATGCACTTGGTGACAGGCGCAGCTTCCCCCTGATGTAGTATATGGCCAAAAAATAAACAGACTATTGCTGGTTAAATGCACTTGGTGTGACAGCTTCACCCTGATGTAGGATTTAGCCAAAAAACAACCACACCATTGAGGGTTAAATGCACTTGGTCGCAGCTTGTGCTGGCGCACCACAAGACACAAAATGGCCGCCGATCACCCCCAGAAAAATGTGACTGACAAACGGTCTGGGCAGCCTAAAAACAGTGAGCAATTGAGTATCAGCAGCTCAATGATCCACAGCTGCAGATCAATCAATTAATCAAGTCCTTTGGAGGAGTTAATCAGCCTAATCTCGCCCTACTGTCGCAGCCGCAACCTCTCCCTACGCTGATCAGAGCAGAGTGACGGGCGGCGCTATGTGACTCCAGCTTAAATAGAGGCTGGGTCACATGTTGCTCTGGCCAATCACAGCCATGCCAATAGTAGGCATGGCTGTGATGGCCTCTTGGGGCAAGTAGTATGACGCTTGTTGATTGGCTGCTTTGCAGCCTTTCAAAAAGCGCCAAGAAAGCGACTAACACCGAACCCGAACCCGGACTATTACGAAAATGTCCGGGTTCGGGTCCGTGTCACGGACACCCCGAAATTCGGTACGAACCCAAACTATACAGTTCGGGTTCGCTCATCCCTAGTCCTGAGGACTAAGGTGTCTAAGAAGCTAATTCTCTCGGTATTGGTTATGATTGTGAAGCCAAGTTCTGGATAAATGTTATTAAGATAGTGGTGGAAATGTAAAGCACTTGATGTAGGACCTTTCCATAGACAGAAAATGTCATCGATGAATCAAAGCCATATTTTCGCATGTTCCTGAAAAAGGTGGTGTGTATAAACAAACTGTTCCTCAAAGTGGATCATGAAAGAGTTTGCATAGGGCGGGGCTACATTAGCCCCCATTGCGGTACCCCGTTTTTGAACGTAGTACTGGTCACCAAAGAGGAAGAAGTTTTCCTGTAACACTAGACTGAGCAAAGACAGGCAGAACTCCTGCTGTGAAGGAGTTAGAGTGGAGGTGGTGGAAAGTAAATGTGCTGTGGCTTCGATACCTTTGTCATGTTCAATGGACGTATATAAACTGTTAACGTCCATAGTCAAGAGAATGGTGTCTGGTTCTGGTTGTATCTGTTTGATTTTTGAAATGAAGTCATTAGTATCTAATAAAAATGATCGTGATGTCTTGATAAGTGGGGTAAGTATACGATCTAAATAGATGGAGAGAGGAGACAAGATGGATTCCGTAGAGGCCACAATTGGTCTCCCAGGGGGGTTCTCTAGATTCTTATGTATCTTCGGCAGGATATAAAAAACTGGTGTTATTGGATGTTGTTTAGTTAAATAGGTTATGGTATTACTGTCTATTATGCCACGTTCTTGGTAGTGCGATAAGGTAGACTGGATTTTTTGGGCTAACATTGGTGTTGGGTTAGATGGTAATGGCACATAGGTGGTGAGATCACCCAATTGTTTTTCCACTTGGTTAATATACATAGATTTGTTCATAACCACTATTGCACCCCCTTTATCTGCTGGTTTGATAATGATATCCTGATTAGTCTGTAGTTCTGTAATAGCCCTTTGTTCTTCTATTGGGAGGTTATTAGTATGTTTGAATTTACCAGTTTGTTGAGATTTAATGATCTGTTGGATCATTCTTGCCTTATATAATGCACATCTACAGCACATCGCATTACTTATCCCCAGTCTTAGAATCTAGTGCGCATGCGCACCTCATACCTTGCCATCACATGTTCGCATGACGTCACTTGCGATCATGTTACTCGCTGAACCCGAACAGAGGTCAGACGGCCCACATGACTTCCGGCCCCACGCTTTAAAACGCTAACAGGGGGAGACATGCACAGCGCCTCCAGCACGTCCTTTTGCAGCCTGGCTTTAGGTAAAGATTATGCTCAATATAACTGACACTCATTCTGCTGATCAACTCTCTCTGGCTCACCTTCTATATAACTACCTTCATTTACTGCATTCATCCTTGATCGAACCTTGTGACCTTCTGGTGATTAACATAAATTGTTTGTGGTACAGCCCTATTCTGATTATTATGTTCTTTTTCTTCATGCCTTTGTGCTTTTTAACCAGTCGTACATCCCCCTTACTTTACCTACCCTTTACTTTCCCTAAATCAGTGCTATTAATCTGAGACTCACTTTTATATATATTTTTTCCCCTCTTCTTCTTTTTTCTTTATCTTTTTCTTCATGATGTGTCAATGATATGTAATGTGCACCGCCTTGAAAAGATAGTAAAACAGAACTTTTATATTTATACCTTTTCACAGATCCCTTGAGAAAGGTCTTAATAGGACCGAAACGTTGGGATACATTATGGCCTACATTATATGCTTGTTCCTATTATAACTATGGCGCGATCAGTCATATATTGACAATTCTTGATAATTTTTGAATTTTTTGTACTCAAATTAAAATTGTGGATGTGGCATGGGCTGGGAAGGAAAGGGGTTGGCTGACCCGTCTTTTTCATCATTGTCTACGCCTGTTTTAGGCATAGAAAATAGTCTAGACGAAAGGCCGCTTCCGAGCTGGTGTTGGATGTGCCGAAGTTATGGAGAGGCCTAGCTTAGGGGTTTATTAAGACAAGCATTTAATATAGAACAACGCTGAAGCGTTTGGAAACAACATCACTGGCAGGTTAAAGAGATTTAGTAATGTAGACTTTTGTTGTGAGATCTCAGTCCAGAAAAACGTAAAGGATACAATGAACTTGTAACTGAGCAGCCAAGTCAATCATGTATTCTCCGGCAATGGCCTCTTGGACATAGCTTTCTCAGATTGCCATTGAATTTTGGCAGGCTTCCCATGAGGCACTTGCTACCATGCCAGGAGGCAGCCTAAGTGGAGAAGTTAATTCCCACCTTGATGACCAATCTTTGATCTGTAAATGCTTGAGCTTCAAGGCTTCCAACAGGATCAAAACATCTATATGTGGGCAGATAATTGATTAATAGCCAATCAGCCCTGACATGCCCCTATAGCACTCAACCTCTGCTCTCTGCATTGGTTGCCAATAAAATGAAGAATAACTTTTAAAATCTGCTTCAGCAACTAATGCAGAAGTTTGTCAGATGGAAAAAAATGACGAATATTCTAAAAAACAAATATATAGTAATATCTTCAATATAGTGCTATATATTTCTTTTTGACCTACGCCTGTATTGATCGGGTAATATTTGCATATTACACGATCATTACATTGCCGATTTTTAGAGTAAAAAAAAAGTAGAATAGAAAGAATATTTGAATTTGTGAATATTCGCTGAATATTCTACAAAATATTCTCAAAATATTGCGAATTCAAATATAACCCCTGATGCTCATCACTAGTCATGATTTGCTACAAAATGCTAAATTGTCTTCAAATTTTTCATTAAAAAAATGGTATTTTTTATATATTATGGGTTTTTAACCAAATTTAAAGTCCAAATTACTATTAATTAATTCACATAAGTGCATTTAAGATATTATATATATATATATATATATATATATATACACTCACCTAAAGAATTGTTAGGAACACCTGTTCTATTTCTCATTAATGCGATTATCTAGTCAACCAATCACATGGCAGTTGCTTCAATGCATGTAGGGTTGTGGTCCTGGTCAAGACAATCTCCTGAACTCCAAACTGAATGTCAGAATGGGAAAGAAAGGCGATTTAAGCAATTTTGAGCGTGGCATGGTTGTTGGTGCCAGACGGGCCGGTCGGAGTATTTCACAATCTGCTCAGTTACTGGGATTTTCACGCACAACCATTTCTAGGGTTTACAAAGAATGGTGTGAAAAGGGCAAAACCTCCAGTATGCGGCCGTCCTGTGGGCGAAAATGCCTTGTTGATGCTGGAGGTCAGAGGAGAATGGGCCGACTGATTCAAGCTGATAGAAGAGCAACATTGACTGAAATAACCACTCGTTACAACCGAGGTCTGCAGCAAAGCATTTGTGAAGCCACAACACGCACAAACTTGAGGCGGATGGGCTACAACAGCAGAAGACCCCACCGGGTACCACTCATCTCCACTACAAATAGGAAAAAAAGGCTACAATTTGCACAAGCTCACCTGTTGAAGACTGGAAAAATGTTGCCTGGTCTGATGAGTCTCGATTTCTGTTGAGACATTCAAATGGTAGAGTTGGAATTTGGCGTAAACAGAATGAGAACATGTATCCATCATGCCTTGTTACCACTGTGCAGGCAGGTGCTGGTGGTGTAATGGTGGGGGGGATGTTTTCTGGGCACACTTTAGACCCCTTAGTGCCAATTGGCCATCGTTTAAATGCTACAGGCTACCTGAGCATTGTTTCTGACCATGTCCATCCCTTCATGACCACCATGTACCCATCCTCTGATGGCTACTTCCAGCAGGATAATGCACTATGTCACAAAGCTCGAATCATTTCAGATTGGTTTCTTGAACACGACAATGAGTTCACTGTACTAAAATGGCCCCCACAGTCACCAGATCTCAACCCAATAGAGTATCTTTGGGATGTGGTGGAACGGGAACTTCGTGCCCTGGATGTGCATCCCTCAAATCTCCATTAACTGCAAGATGCTATCCTATCAATATGGGCCAACATTTCTAAAGAATGCTATCAGCACCTTGTTGAATCAATGCCGTGTAGAATTAAGGCAGTTCTGAAGGCAAAAGGGGGTCCAACACCGTATTAGTATGGTGTGCCTAATAATTTTTTAGGTGAGTGTATATATATATTTATATATATATATATATATATATATATATATATAAGCTAAGCAAGTTTTAGGGGAAAAAAATATATATATTTCCTCATTTCCCTAGTTCTCTTCTTGGCCCTTTGTTGTTATTTGCAGGTAAACAATCTCTGCCTCTCCCCCCCCTGCAAAGGGGGTAAATACAAGTGCTGCTCTGAGTGACATTTATGACTACTGGGATACTCAACAAAAAAATGTAACTACAACTCCTCCATATAGAAACATAGAAAATTATTTCAAAGGCTTTTATCAACAATTACATGACATTTATGCAAAGAGTCAGTATTTGCAGTGTTGGCCCTTCTTTTTCAAGACCTCTGCAATTCGACTGGGCATGCTCTCAATCAACTTCTGGGCCAATTCCTGACTGATAGCAACCCATTTTTTCATAATCACTTCTTGGAGTTTGTCAGAATTAGTGAATTTTTGTTTGTCCACCCGCCTCTTGAGGATTGACCACAAGTTATCAATGGGATTAAGATCTGGGGAGTTTCCAGGCCATGGACCCAAAATGTAAATGTTTTGGTCCCCGAGTTACTTAGTTATCACTTTTGCCTTATGGCACGGTGCTCTGTCGTGCTGGAAAATGCATTGTTCTTCACCAAACTGTTGTTGGATTGTTGGAAGAAGTTGCTGTTGGAGGGTGTTTTGGTAACATTCTTTATTCATGGCTGTGTTTTGGGGCAAAATTGTGAGTGAGCCCACTCCCTTGGATAAGAAGCAACCCCACACATGAATGGTCTCAGGATGCTTTACTGTTGGCATGACACAGGACTGATGGTAGCGCTCACCTTTTCTTCTCCGGACAAGACTTTCTCCTGATGCCCCAAACAATCGGAAAGAGGCTTCATCGGAGAATATGACTTTGCCCCAGTCCTCAGCAGTCCATTCACCATATTTTCTGCAGAAGATCAATCTGTCCCTGATGTTTTTTTTTGGAGAGAAGTGGCTTCTTTGTTGCCCTTCTTGACACCAGACCATCTTCCAAAAGTCTTCACCTCACTGTGCGTGCAGATGCACTCACACCTGCCTTCTGCCATTCCTGAGCAAGCTCTGCACTGGTGGCACTCCGATTGCACAGCTGAATCCTCTTTAGGAGACGATCCTGGCGCTTGCTGGACTTTCTTGGACACCCTGAAGCCTTCTTAACAAGAATTGAACCTCTTTCCTTGAAGTTCTTGATGATCCTATAAATTGTTGATTAAGGTGCAATCTTAGTAGCCACAATATCCTTGCCTGTGAAGCCATTTTTATGCAACGCAATGATGGCTCCACGCGTTTCTTTGCAGGTCACCATGGTTAACAATGGAAGAACAATGATTTCAAGCATCACCCTCCTTTTAACAGATCAAGTCTGCCATTTTAACCCAATCAGCCTGACATAATGATCTCCAGCCTTGCGCTCGTCAACATTCTCACCTGAGTTAACAAGACAATTACTGAAATGATCTCAGCAGGTCCTTTAATGAAAGCAATGAAATGCAGTTGAAAGTTTTTTTGGGGATTAAGTTAATTTTCATGGCAAAGAAGGACTATGCAATTCATCTTATCACTCTTCATAACATTCTGGAGTATATGCAAATTGCTATTATAAAAACTTAAGCAGCAACTTTTCCAATATTTTCAAAACGTACAAAAAAGCTTGTACATTAGACAGTAATTATAACATATAAAATCAGCAGTAAGAAAAAGGGGGGGGGCTTCAGTGAGAAACAGAACATTAGAGGGGGCTGAGGGGTCGGCATGCAGGGGTACCCTGGGATACTCAGCAGCATGCTGTATGTGTAAGCCTCAGCCCTGAGTCTATGCTTGTAATCGTAGAAGGGGTTAATCTTTCCTGAAGAATCTGACTTAAGCCCAAAATTGTTTTCTCAGGAGGAGATTAATGA
Organism: Bufo gargarizans; assembly: GCF_014858855.1. Lineage (NCBI taxonomy): Eukaryota > Metazoa > Chordata > Amphibia > Anura > Bufonidae > Bufo > Bufo gargarizans. Next base: position 4,949,766 of record NC_058081.1, on the reverse strand, counting down.
TTTGGTAAGAGACTTCCCAAAGATGCCACTGAGTTACTTGGATCAAGGCTAAAAAGCAGGAATTTATTGTTGCCAGGAGTGTCATCTTCATGGTTTAGACATTGTGAAAAGGAGTTTGTTCCTTACTTCGCCCAGGAAGACAAGTTGGTTTATTGCATTGATGTCGAAGGTCTGATGGGTCAATTTAAAATCCAATATGAATCAGATCAATGGCTTCTTTTTATAGATTCTTTAAAAAGAAGTCTAAAAGCAGTTTTACTCCACAACGGTGGTTTTTACGCTTCCATACCTGTAGGTCATTCCGTACACTTAAAGGAAACCTAGGAGAACTCGGAATTGCTTCTTCGTAAATTTAAGAATGAAGACCATGGCTAGCAAGTGTGTAGGGACCTGAAGGTCTTATGCATGCTGCTAAGGCAACAAGCTGGGTATACCAAATACCCTTGTTTTCTGTGTCTATGGGACAGTCGAGACTGACAAAATCACTGGACCAAGAAGAGTTGGCAGCCGAGGGTGCTAACAGTCGGTGAAAAAAAATGTCCTCCGAGAAACTTTGGTACCTTCCCATAAAGTTCTTATGCCACCTCGCCACATAAAATTGGAATTCATGAAGCAATTCGTAAAATCACTTCCAAGAGATGGAGAATGCTTCAAATACTTGGTCACCAAGTTTCCAGGCCTGTCGGAGGCAAAATTGAAGGAAGGTGTGTTTGTCGGACCAGAAATTAGAAAGATTATCGTTGATCAAGAGTTTGTCAATACCATCACAGATCCTCAAAAAGAAGGGTGGATTGCATTTAAAGAAGTCGTACAGAAATTTTTAGGCAATAACAAAGATCCTCACTACAAAAAAATAGTCGGACGAATGCTGAAAGCATTTCTAGCTTTAGGTTGCCTGATGAGTTTGAAAGTGCATTTCTTCCAGTCCCACCTTGACTACTTTCCTGAAAATTTGGGAGCTTTGAGTGAGGAACAAGGTGAATGATTCCACCAAGACATTAACGAGATGGAAAGGAGATACCAGGGAAAATAGAGCATTACAATGATGGCAGACTACTGTTGGATGCTTCAGAGAGACATTCCAGATACTACTCACAAGCGTAAATGCACCAAGAGGAGCCTCACAGGGAAGAAGAATCGAGCTTAGTGTGTGTAGATGAGCTATTTCAGTTTAAAAAAGGATTTTCATGAAAAAAATTGTAATAAAACTTTAATTTTATAAGTCTATTTCCATTTATTTTGAGGTATTGCCTTATTTAACATAGTTACCTAAATTGTTAGGAAACGTGATGTCCTATGACAAAATGGAGGTCATTTGCGGATTCAGGGCACCCAAAAAACATAAAGATTACGTGAAATAACCAAAACAGCTCTTTTGAATTTTTTTTTGCAGACCTGTGTTAGTCTTCACTGTCAGGTGGAATTTCCTCACGCTTTGTGGTAACTAATCCTATACAGGATTGTAACGGAACCTTTCTTCTTTTCTTTAGACTTGCTCCAGCAGGAAAAACAAAGTTTAATTAATATGAGAATGAGCACTCGCAAGTGCCCAGGGGCGGCATTCAGTGTGTAGGTGTCACGGCCACGGTTATGGTCGTGACTCCTTGGGAGCCGCATACAGTTGCCCGCGGTTTGGGTAGTTGTGTCAACCGCAGCTGAGGCATTATGTAGTTGGCCTCAGTGCGTTTGCCGCGGACAACAGCTATGTGTGCGGTTCCCTTGGAGTTGTGTGTGTGTGTGTATGCACGTTTGTATGTCTGGTGTGCACTTTGTGTTGTTTGGTGCGCACAGACATCTTCCTTTCACTGTGGCTGCCCGTGGCAACGTTTTGTATGTTGTACATGTGGTGGCAGTGTCCCGGCCTTCGGGCTGTCTCCCAGGACGGCTGCCACCCATGTCGTTGCCTGCGGTAACAGCCACAGTGTGATTTGTTTGGACACTTCCCCTTTAAGTTGTGAGTTTCCCTTCTGTGGTGCTGGAAGGGTTAACTCCCTTCCCAGTGTGTGTGTGATGTCACTGGGTGTGTCCGACTGTGGGGTGTGGCTTCTTGGCCTACATAGCCTGAGTGCTTGGCATGGCTCAGTAGGTTGCTTCAGTCATCCTTGGCTGGAGCAGCCTCCTGTGCATATGACCTGTCAGTGAGAGCCACCCCTGTGGTCATAAAGAATTGTCGTTATGTTGATGTCTTTATGTGTGTGATGTTGTATGTAGTTCTGTTGGGACCTTCATATGTTTTGGTGCAGCATACGGTTCTGGATTCCTGTCTGCTTAGGGATCCAGTCAGCAAGGCTGTGGCAGGTTGGTGGAACTTCTCGTTCGCCTGCCATTTCCGTAAAGCTGTTTTAGTTTTTCCAACAGCTTGGCCATTGAGACTCCTGCTCCTCCGTATCTAGGAGGAGTAGGTCGTCTTACCCAGCTCCTAGCTCAGGGACCTGCGGAGGGTAAGTCAGGGCTCCGAGGTTCCTGCACATGGGTCCTCCTACCATCAAGGTCGGCCCATGCAGGTTAGGAGTTAGGGTCAGGTTAGGGATGCGTGAGGAGGTGACCTGCTCCCTATCCTGTTCTCATGGCCGAGTAGCTACTACATCATCTGGCATCTCACGGCTGAGGGTTTCCCCCATCCTCAGCCGTGACAGTATGACTACACCAGCTCCTCGCGTGGCGGCTACCTCGAAAGAGGGTAAAGCATGCACCTCCGTCTGCGGATGGGGTGCATGCGCGCTCTTCGGAGGGAGAGCGTTCTGGGGGTTTTGCCTCTGACGGCGCGGTGAGTGGCGTTCCTCGCCTTCCCTTCACCGTAGCCTCGTTTGGCGCCCCCCTGATATTTTGCACGTGGTGGTTGTTTGGTGTGCGGTGTGCACACCTTCTGAAGAGGGTGCAGCATGCAGTGCCATCCCCTTGTGGCCTGCATGCGCGTTCTCCGGAGGGAGAACGTCCCGGGGGGATTACCGTTAACGGCACGGATGGTGGCTTTTCCCCGCCACCGTACCTTCCGTGTCCGTGTTGGTGGTCCCTCGTCCCTCTCCATGTTCCCATCTCTGGTCGTTTGCTGGCAGCACTCCGTAAGTGGTCCAGCTGTGTGCTGGTTAGGAGTGTCTGCTGGCAGCGACTGGAGTGGGGACGTGAGTGGAGAGTCCCCTCGTCCATCTCTCAGTGGTTCTTTCCCCTGTGTCGGTGGTGCGGGCTGCAGGCCTCGTCCGACTGGCTAGTGTGAGCTGGGAGAGGATGCAGCTGACAGCAACTTTTTGGGAACCGTGTCTGAGAGTGGACGTCTCCTTCTCCCATCCCCTTGTGTTGAGTCCCTCACGTGTTTTTTTTTTTGGTGGGGGGGGGGGCTTTGAGGGGTGGGAGTGTCACGGCCACGGTTATGGTCGTGACTCCTTGGGAGCCGCATACAGTTGCCCGCGGTTTGGGTAGTTGTGTCAACCGCAGCTGAGGCATTATGTAGTTGGCCTCAGTGCGTTTGCCGCGGACAACAGCTATGTGTGCGGTTCCCTTGGAGTTGTGTGTGTGTGTGTGTATGCACGTTTGTATGTCTGGTGTGCACTTTGTGTTGTTTGGTGCGCACGGACATCTTCCTTTCACTGTGGCTGCCCGTGGCAACGTTTTGTATGTTGTACATGTGGTGGCAGTGTCCCGGCCTTTGGGCTGTCTCCCAGGATGGCTGCCACCCATGTCGTTGCCTGCGGTAACAGCCACAGTGTGATTTGTTTGGACACTTCCCCTTTAAGTTGTGAGTTTCCCTTCTGTGGTGCTGGAAGGGTTAACTCCTTTCCCAGTGTGTGTGTGTGATGTCACTGGGTGTGTCCGACTGTGGGGTGTGGCTTCTTGGCCTATATAGCCTGAGTGTTTGGCATGGCTCAGTAGGTTGCTTCAGTCATCCTTGGCTGGAGCAGCCTCCTGTGCATATGACCTGCCAGTGAGAGCCACCCCTGTGGTCATAAAGTATTGTCGTGTTGTTGATGTCTTTATGTGTGTGATGTTGTATGTTGTTCTGATGGGACCTTCCTATGTTTTGGTGCAGCTTACGGTTCTGGATTCCTGTCTGCTCAGGGATCCAGTCAGCAAGGCTGTGGCAGGTTGGTAGAACTTGGTGTTCGCCTGCCATTCCCGTAAGGCTGTTTATGTCTCCCTTTTCCCAACAGCTTGGCCATTGAGACTCCTGCTCCTCCGTGCCTAGGAGGAGTAGGTCGTCTGACCCAGCTCCTAGCTCAGGGACCTGCGGAGGGTAAGTCAGGGCTCTGAGGTTCCAGCGCATGGGTCCTCCTACCATCAAGGTTGGCCCATGCAGGTTAGGAGTTAGGGTCAGGTTAGGGATGCGTGAGGAGGTGACCTGCTCCCTATCCTGTTCTCATGGCCGAGTAGCCACTACATCATCTGGCATTGCACGGCTGAGGGTTTCCCCCATCCTCAGCCGTGACAGTAGGTGCCCAGGCTGCTCTGCCTTCTTTTCACTTTACTCCTCCCCAGTCTCTGCCTTTGCCCTATCAATGAGGCAAGAGACTTGGAGGGCGGGCAAAGGCAGAGACTGGGGAGGAGTAAAGTGAAAAGAAGGCAGAGCAGCCTGGGCACCTACACACTGAACACCGCCCCTGGGCACTTGCGAGTGCTCATTTGCATATGAATTAAACTTCGTTTTTCCTGCTGGTGCAAGTCTAAACAAAAGAACAAAGGTACTATTACAATCCTGTATAGGTGTGCTACATGCAGCACGCCAGACCTGCAGGGTATAGCAAGTGTGAGGTCACGGTATGGGCAATCGAGGGTTACTCACTTTTCTGAGGAGAACCCTGGGCAGGCATGCGACAGTGAAGGAGAGGTGGACACTAGTTCCTCTGGGGCACACTCTGTAAATAGGGACCAGGCCTGATGGTGTGTGAGGTGCCCTGGATGTTGCAGGTATTTTGAGTGCCTTAGGTAAGGTCCCTTTAAGAATCGTGACGCCAGTGCCTGTAACGGTGGCACACCGGTTTGCAGGAGGATTAATGGAGTACACAGTTGGTAAACCAAACGTTGCTTTACTTTAGGAAACAGTCCAACTTTATACAAGCAATTGCAGTAGTGTATAATGCAGTCCTTTACAGCACAAATGCACAGCAGGTTTACTTCACAGCACAGCAGGTTTCAATCTTGCAAGATACTTGGAGGGTATACAGTTAATGCTTTGCAGTACAATGCTGCTCTATCCCCTCAGCTATTCTAGCTGGCTGGATCCCAAGGCCTAGATGCCTAATTGCTGGCTTGAATCCTTGGTATATAAAATCCTTCCTCCAGTATTGGCACTTGCTTTAAATACTACAGTACCTTTGTTTCCTAGCTGGCTTCTCTGCTGGATTGGAAAGGTGGCTGCAGGTTTCTCCCAGGAGGTCCTCTCCTACTACTGGGGTGTCTCATCTGTATTTGTTGGCTGGATTACTGGTCTCCAGGCAGGCTGTACTCCTTCTAGCCTCCTGGTGCAACTAGAAACCAGGACTATCTAGTTGCATGTCAGGAGGAGGCCCTCAGCATATCTCGGGCTGGTGCCTTCTCACTTCTGTCTCCACAGACTCCTGACTATGACCTAACCCCTCCCTGTCTGGGCCTGGACATTTATACTAGGGGCTCCCTATCTCCCTCTAGTGTCTGGGATGTCTAATTACACCCAACTAGGCCTGCTGAGCATTAAAAGGCGAAACATACCAATGTAAAAACACACAGAAAATACATTACAATGCATGCATAAATATAATATCACTGTCCCTTGTGAGCAGAAGTAACACGTTGCCCAATTGACCCTTGTGCAGTGCCCACTCCTACCTAGTGGGACACTACAAGAGCCATGTAAGCACTGTAAATGGCCATATGGAGGTGACAGACTCCCTTTAATATAATGCTCCTGGGAGATAACCAGGAACCCCCTGGGCAGAAGAGAAGAGAAGAGAGTGTCTGGTTCATAAAAAAAAAAAAGATTAGAAATTAATGGAAACCCCATCAAAATGGTTTAGAAATAGCATTAAGAGGATAGTTGGATGCATCTTACACTCCTATTATGTACAACATACAAAAGACAACAACACAAAGGCTGTATGCCAAAAGCCAGGTATGTGCAAGCCATCAATCTATGAGACAGATGACAGGCTTAGTCAGCATACCTTAGAATAGCAGCCCTGTGCACTATGAGATATTCCAAACCAGCTCTTATCTGACTGAGAACCAGTAAACCTTAAAGTTATTTAGCATCTATAACCTTTCTATACAGTTTTGTCATGTAAAAACGAATTTGCATAAACATGGGCATATGGGAAAGACATGCAAATGAGCAGAATCTGCCTTGTTTTTCAGCTGTCATAAGACTATGAAAACCAATAGAGGGCACTATTGAGTTATTAACAGTGCCCTCTATTGGTTTCACAGTCTTATGACGAGACAAATATTCTTGTCAAAAGACTACAAAACCAATAGAGGGTGCTATTGAGTTATGAACAGCGCCCTCTATTGGTTTCACAGTCTTATGACGAGACAAATATTCTTGTCAGAAGACCATGAAACCAATAGAGGGTGCTGTTCATAACTCAATAGTGCCCTCTATTGGTTTCATAGTCTTCTTTGAGATTAGAATATTCGTGATCTACACTAGGATGATATCTGACACTGGGAAAGCTGGGTAATAACTCAGTGATAAAATTTGACACTGGGAAAGCTGGGTAATAACTCGAGATCTACACTGAGTTATTACCCAGCTTTTCCAGTGTCAGGAGTCTAAGATGCATCCAGCTATCCTCTTAATGCAGTTGCCAAACCTTTTTGATGAGGTTTTCATTAATTTCTAACCTTTTTTTATGAACCAGACAACTTATTCTCTTCCGAGCAGGGGGTGCCTGGTGTTCTTCCACTGACTTCTATTATATTAAAATGTATTTGGGCACCCAAATTATTTGGCCGAGCACTCGGATCTGCCGAACATTGCAATGCTCGAGCCGAACATTCAGCCGAACATGCTCGCTCATTACTAGTTACAGCCCACACATCCCCCCCCCCCTCAGAATGAGAAATAATCCAATCAACAGTACAGTTGAAACATTGTAGACATTGTGTTTCTACCGAACAACCAGACGAATGCAAAGCAGGTCACTGATTACTTTTTGTCTTACAAGTAACGAACCATAGGGAATTGAATATAATATTGCAACAATAAACATTATAGACAGCCAAAATTAAGGACGGTGGATAGTAGTCAAACACAATCTGCAACACTACTGATTGAGGGGTGCGATATACCTACTTCCACCAAATATTGATTGAGGGGTGCGATATGCCTGCTTCCACTAAATATTGATTAAAGGGTTCTATATAACTGCTTCCACAAAATACAGATTGAGGGGTGCAATACACCTGCTTCCACAAAATACTGATTAAGGAGTGTGATTTACCTGCTTCTACAAAACATTAAATAAGGGGTTCTATATACCTATTTACACTAAATACTGATTGAGGGGTGAAATATACCTACTTCCACAAAATAATGATTAAGGGGTTTTATATACCTGCTTCCACAAAATACTGATTGAGGGCTGCAATATACCTGCTTCCACCAAATATTTATTAAGGGGTTCTTTATACCTGTTTCCACAAAATACTGATTGAGGGGTGCCATATACCTGATTCCACAAAATACTGAATAAGGGGATTGATATACATGCTTCCACCATATATTAATTGAGGCCTGCGATACACCTGCTTCCACAAAATAATGATTAAGGGGATTAATATACCTGCTTCCACCAAATACTGATTAAGGGGTGCGATATACCTGCTTCCGCAAAATACTGATTAAGGGTTTGATATACCTGATTCCACAAAATACAGATTGAGGGGTACAATATACCTGCTTCAACCAAATATTGATTGAGGTCTGCGATGCACCTACTTCTACAAATTACTAATAACGTGGTTTAATATACCTGCTTCCATCAAATATTGATTGAGTGGTTCTATATACCTGTTTCCACAAAATACTGATTGAGGGGTGTGATACACCTACTTCTACAAAATACTGATAAAGTGGTTTGATATACCTGCTTCCACCAAATATTGATTGAGGTCTGCGATATACATGCTTTCACCAAATACTGATTAACCACTTCAACCCCGCTAGCTGAAACCCCCTTAATGACCAGGCCACTTTTTACACTTCTGCACTACACTACTTTCACCGTTTATTGCTCGGTCATGCAACTTACCACCCAAATGAATTTTACCTCCTTTTCTTCTCACTAATAGAGCTTTCATTTGGTGGTATTTCATTGCTGCTGACATTTTTACTTGTTTTGTTATTAATCGAAATTTAACGATTTTTTTGCAAAAAAATGACATTTTTCACTTTCAGTTGTAAAATTTAGCAAAAAAAAAACGACATCCATATATAAATTTTATGTTCTACATGTCTTTGATAAAAAAAAAATGTTTGGGTCAAAAAAAAAAATGGTTTGGGTAAAAGTTATAGCGTTTACAAACTATGGTACAAAAATGTGAATTTCCGCTTTTCGAAGCAGCTCTGACTTTCTGAGCACCTGTCATGTTTCCTGAGGTTCTACAATGCCCAGGCAGTACAAACACCCCACAAATGACCCCATTTCGGAAAGTAGACACCCTAAGGTATTCACTGATGGGCATAGTGAGTTCATAGAACTTTTTATTTTTTTGTCACAAGTTAGCAGAAAATTATGATTTTTTTTTTCTTTTTTTTTTCTTACAAAGTCTCATATTCCACTAACTTGTGACAGAAAATAAAAACTTCCATGAACTCACTATGCCCATCACGAAATACCTTGGGGTGTCTTCTTTCCAAAATGGGGTCACTTGTGGGGTAGTTATACTGCCCTGGCATTTTAGGGGCCCAAATGCGTGAGAAGTAGTTTGAAATCAAAATCTGTAAAAAATGACCAGTGAAATCCGAAAGGTGCTCTTTGGAATGTGTGCCCCTTTGCCCACCTAGGCTGCAAAAAAGTGTCACATATTTGGTTTCGCCGTACTCAGGAGAAGTTGGGGAATGTGTTTTGGGGTGTCATTTTACATATACCCATGCTGGGTGAGAGAAATATCTTGGCAAAAGACAACTTTTCCAATTTTTTTATTCAAAGTTGGAATTTGACCAAGATATTTATCTCACCCAGCATGGGTATATGTAAAATGACACCCCAAAACACATTCCCCAACTTCTCCTGAGTATGGCGATACCACATGTGACACTTTTTTGCAGCCTAGATGCGCAAAGCGGCCCAAATTCCTTTTAGGAGGGCATTTTTAGACATTTGGATCCCAGACTTCTTCTCACGCTTTCGGCCCCTAAAATGCCAGGGCAGTATAAATACCCCACATGTGACCCTATTTTGGAAATAAGACACCCCAAGGAATTCAATGAGGGGCATGGCGAGTTCATAGAATTTTTTTTTTTTTTGGCACAAGTTAGCGGAAATTAATTTTTTTTGTATTTTCTCACAAAGTCTCCCTTTCCGCTAACTTGGGACAAAAATTTCAATCTTTCATGGACTCAATATGCCCCTCACGGAATACCTTGGGCTGTCTTCTTTCCGAAATGGGGTCACATGTGGGGTATTTATACTGCCCTAGCATTTTAGGGGCCCTAAAGCGTGAGAAGAAGTCTGGAATATAAATGTCTAAAAAATTTTACGCATTTGGATTCCGTGAGGGGTATGGTGAGTTCATGTGAGATTTTATTTTTTGACACAAGTTAGTGGAATATGAGACTTAGTAAGAAAAAACAAAAACAAAAAAAAAACAATTTCTGCTAACTTGGGCCAAAAGAAATGTCTGAATGGAGCCTTACAGGGGGTGATCAATGACAGGGGGGTGATCAGGGAGTCTATATGGGGTGATCACCCCCCTGTCATTGATCACCCCCCTGTAAGGCTCCATTCAGACGTCCGTATGCGTTTTGCGGATCCGATCCATGTATCCGTGGATCCGTAAAAATCATACAGACGTCTGAATGGAGCCTTACAGGGGGGTGATCAATGACAGGGGGGTGATCAATGACAGGGGGGTGATCAGGAAGTCTATATGGGTGATCACCCTCTTGTCATTGATCACCCCCCTGTAAGGCTCCATTCAGACGTCCGTATGTGTTTTGCGGATCCGATCCATGTATCCGTGGATCCGTAAAAATCATACGGATGTCTGAATGGAGCCTTACAGGGGGGTGATCGATGACAGGGGGGTGATCAATGACAGGGAAGTGATCAGGAAGTCTATATGTGTTATCACCCCCTTGTCATTGATCACCCCCCTGTAAGGCTCCATTCAGACGTCCGTATGTGTTTTGCGGATCCGATCCATGTATCCGTGGATCCGTAAAAATCATACGGACGTCTGAATGGAGCCTTACAGGGGGGTGATCAATGACAGGGGGGTGATCAATGACAGGGGGGTGATCAGGAAGTCTATATGGGTGATCACCCCCTTGTCATTGATCACCCCCCTGTAAGGCTCCATTCAGACGTCCTTATGTGTTTTGCGGATCCGATCCATGTATCCGTGGATCCGTAAAAATCATACGGACGTCTGAATGGAGCCTTACAGGGGGGTGATCAATGACAGGGGGGTGATCAATGACAGGGAAGTGATCAGGAAGTCTATATGCGTGATCACCCCCTTGTCATTGATCACCCCCCTGTAAGGCTCCATTCAGACGTCCGTATGCGTTTTGCGGATCCGATCCATGTATCCATGGATCCGTAAAAATCATACGGACGTCTGAATGGAGCCTTACAGGGGTTGATCAATGACAGGGGGGTGATCAATGACGGGGGGGTGATCAGGGAGTCTATATGAAGTGATCAGGGGTTCATAAGGGGTTAATAAGTGACAGGGGGGTGTAGTGGTGTTTTGTGGTACTTTACACAGCTACCTGTGTCCTCTGGTGGTCGATCCAAACAAAAGGGACCACCAGAGGACCAGGTAGCAGGTATATTAGACACTGTTATCAAAACAGCGTCTAATATACCTGTTAGGGGTTAAAAAAATCGCATCTCCAGCCTGCCAGCGAACGATCGCCGCTGGCAGACTGGAGATCCACTCGCTTACCTTCCGATCCTGTGAACGCGCGCGCCTGTGTGCGCGCGTTCACAGAAAATCTCGCGTCTCGCGAGATGACGCGTATATGCGTCGTTGAGTGCACAGCTGCCGCCTCCGGACCGCAGATCTGCGTTAGGCGGTCCGGAGGCGGTTAAGGCGTGTAATTTACCTGCTTCCACAAAATATTGAAAAATGGGTTCTATATACCTTTTTACACTAAATACTGATTGAGGGGTGCAATATACCTACTTCCACAAAATAATGATTAAGGGGTTTGATATACCTACTTCCATAAAATACAAATTGAGGGGTGCAATATAGCTGCTTCCACCAAATATTGATTAAGAGGTTCTATGTACCTGATTCCACAAAATACTGATTGAGGGGTGCGATATACCTGCTTCCACCAAATACTGATTGAGGCAAGCAATATACCTGCTTCAACAAAATACTAATTAAGGGGTTTTATATACCTGCTTCCACCAAATACTGAATAAGGGGATAGATATACCTGCTTCCACCAAATATTGATTGAGGCCTGCGATACACCTGCTTCCACAAAATACTGATTAAGTGATTAAGGGGATTGATATACCTGCTTCCACCAAATATTGATTGATGCCTGCGATATACCTGCTTCCACAAAAACTGATTAAGTGGTTTGATATGTCTGCTTCCACCAAATATTGATTGAGGCCTGCAAGACCCCAGCTTCCACAAAATACTGATTAAGGGGATTGCAATACCTGCTTCCACAAAATACTGATTAAGGGGATTAATATACCTGATTCGACCTAATATTGATTGAGGACTGCGATACACCTACTTCCACAAAATACTGATTAAGGGGTTGGATATACCTGCTTCCACCAAATACTGATTAAGGAAATTGATATACCTACTTCCACCAAATATTGATTGAGGCCTGCAATACACCTACTTCCACAAAATACTGATTGTGGGGTGCAATATACCTGCTTACACCAAATATTGATCAAGGGATTCTATATACCTGTTTCCTCAAAATACTGATTGAGGGGTACGATACTCCTGCTTCCATGAAATATTGATTGAAGTCTGCGATACACCTGCTTCCACAAAATTCCTATTGTGGGGTGCGATATACCTGCTTCCACCAAATATTGATCAAGGGATTCTATATACCTGTTTCCTCAAAATACTGATTGAGGGGTGCGATACAACTGCTTTCACAAAATACTGATTTAGGGGATTGATATACAAACCGGATTCCCAAAAAGTTGGGACACTATACAAATCGTGAATAAAAACTGAATGCAATGATGTGGAGGTGCCAACTTCTAATATTTTATTCAGAATAGAACATAAATCACTGAACAAAAGTTTTAACTGAGAAAATGTACCATTTTAAGGGAAAAATATGTTGAATCAGAATTTCATGGTGTCAACAATTCCCCAAAAAGTTGGGACAAGGCCATTTTCACCACTGTGTGGCATCTCCCCTTCTTCTTACAACACTCAACAGACGTCTGGGGACTGAGGAGACCAGTTTCTCAAGTTTAGAAATAGGAATGCTCTCCCATTCTTGTCTAATACAGGCCTCTAACTGTTCAATCGTCTTGGGCCTTCTTTGTTGCACCTTCCTCTTTATGATGCGCCAAATGTTCTCTATAGGTGAAAGATCTGGACTGCAGACTGGCCATTTCAGTACCCGGATCCTTCTCCTACGCAGCCATGATGTTGTGATTGATGCAGAATGTGGTCTGGCATTATCTTGTTGGAAAATGCAGGGTCTTCCCTGAAAGAGATGACGTCTGGATGGGAGCAGATGTTGTTCTAGAACCTGAATATATTTTTCTGCATTGATGGTGCCTTTCCAGACATGCAAGCTGCCCATGCCATACGCACTCATGCAACCCCATACCATCAGAGATGCAGGCTTCTGAACTGAGCGTTGATAACAACTTGGGTTGTCCTTGTCCTCTTTGGTCCGGATGACATGGCGTCCCAGATTTCCAAAAATAACTTTGAATCGTGACTCGTCTGACCACAGAACAGTCTTCCATTTTGCCACACTCCATTTTAAATGATCCCTGGCCCAGTGAAAACGCCTGAGCTTGTGGATCTTGCTTAGAAATGGCTTCTTCTTTGCACTGTAGAGTTTCAGCTGGCAACAGCGGATGGCACGGTGGATTGTGTTCACTGACAATGGTTTCTGGAAGTATTCCTGAGCCCATTCTGTGATTTAATTTACAGTAGCATTCCTGTTTGTGGTGCAGTGTCGTTTAAGGGCCCGGAGATCACGGGCATCCAGTATGGTTTTACCGCCTTGACCCTTACGCACAGAGATTGTTCCAGATTCTCTGAATCTTCGGATGATGTTATGCACAGTTGATGATGATAGATGCAAAGTCTTTGCAATTTTTCGCTGGGTAATACCTTTCTGATATTGCTCCACTATCTTTCTGCGCAACATTGTGGGAATTGGTGATCCTCTACCCATCTTGGCTTCTGAAAGACATTGCCACTCTGAGAAGCTCTTTTTATACCCAATCATGTTGCCAATTGACCTAATTAGTGTTAATTGGTCTTCCAGCTCTTCGTTATGCTCAAATTTACTTTTTCCAGCCTCTTATTGCTACTTGTCCCAACTTTTTTGGGATTTGTTGACACCGTGAAATTTTGAATCAACGTATTTTTCCTTTAAAATGATACATTTACTCGGATTAAACGTTTGATCTGTCATCTATGTTCTATTACAGATAACATACTGACATTTGCCATCTCCACATCATTGCATTCAGTTTTTATTCACGATTTGTTTAGTGTCCCAACTTTTTTGGAATCCGGTTTGTATCTGCTTCCAGCAAATATTGATTTAGGCCTGCGATACACCTGCTTCCACAAAATACTGATTATGGGGATTGATATACCTGCTTCCACCAAATACTGTTTGAGGCCTGCAATATACCTGCTTCCACCAATACTGCTCTTTTCTACGGACTTAGGCACAGGGTCATTTTTAAAATGACTGGCAGAGAAAGAGGCAGGCCATTCCGCAGGGGTGGTAGGGGTCGGGCAGGTGCACCAGGCCAAAGCCTAAGTGGGAATTTAGAATAGTGATGAGTGGGAGGTGCAATTTTCGATTTTGCGATATTTCGCGAATATTCGATTGAATATTCGATTGAATATTCGTATTATTTTTGTCGAAATCGAATATTCATCCTTTTTCTATTTATCGCGAATAATATGTAATTTAATCATTCGCTTATTGCGATTTTTTTCTTTTTTTTAACTGTATAAGACAACTTTCCTATTGGTTGGCTATGGCTATGGCTAATATGTGTATTTTACGAATATTCGCTATATTGCTACATATTCTTGCGTTAGAATATGACGAATATTCTAAAAAATGATGTTATAGCAATATAGCAAAAATTCGCAAAATACACATATAGACTGCAATTTAGCTATAATTTTTTTATAGTCGAATTTTTTTGGTCTCTTCTGAACTTCAGATTTTGAAAAAATTAACACTATTAAAAAAAATAACTTATATTAGCTAAATTTGCAGTCTATATGTGTAGTTTTTTGCTATATTGCTATATATTCTTGTCTTAGAATATGACAAATTCGTTATTTAGAATATTCGTCTTTCTTTTTCAGTGTGTACTGTTATTCCACTTTAGCATACTCCTCCTCGACAAGCGTACCCGTCACCATGGGAACGCCTGTGGGTTAGAATATACCATCGGATCTGAGTTTTTTACGATCTCAGAGAAAACTCGAATCCGATGGTATTTTCTTACCCACAGGCGTTCCCATGGTGATGGGGACGCTTGTTGGGGAGGAGTATGCGAACAACTGTGCAGACTGGGAAAAAAATTATATTCTAATAAACTAATATTTTCATTATATTGCCATATATTCTTTTTTTAGAATATTTGTCATTTTTTTTTCATATGAAAACATGATTCCTTCCTGCTTAGGTTGCTTGTGGGCCAATAACTCATTGAGGAATCATGTTTTCAGATGTAAAAACATGACAAATATTCGATATAGCGAATATATAGCACTATATTCAAAATAATCGCAAATTAGCGAAGTTGCGATATTCGCGATTAATATTCGCTATTCGAATATTCGCGCTCAACACTAATTTAGAAAAGGTGCATGCGATTCCATCAAAGTACGTACCAGAGTTGGTTGAGTGGCTCACTCAGCCTTCTGCTTCTGCACCCTCCTGATCCTCTTTATCTGCACTCTCCTTACTCTCTGCCGTGTGAACCCCCAAAGACACCACTACCACGATAGCCCCTCCACTCGAGTCAAAGGAATTATTTTCCCATCCATTCCCAGACCTTACCGATGCACAGCCATTCTTTGTATCAGATGAGGAATAAGAGGGAGCAACAGCTGCCACCCAGCGGTCTGAAGATAGTACCCAGATTAGCGGAGGGTGGTCACTGCTGTTGCTGCCTACTCCGAGATCTCTAATG
Organism: Bufo gargarizans; assembly: GCF_014858855.1. Taxonomy (NCBI): domain Eukaryota; kingdom Metazoa; phylum Chordata; class Amphibia; order Anura; family Bufonidae; genus Bufo; species Bufo gargarizans. The sequence continues at coordinate 4,934,215 of NC_058081.1, read as the reverse complement.
TCAGTGGTGCTGAAGGTGACAATGATAACGTGTTGATGGATGTCATGTGGGTGCCCACAAGAGAGGAAGAGGAGGGGAAGTCAAAGGGAGAGACGGAGGAGAAGCTGGCAGAACTTACAGTGCACAGGAGGCAAAAAGCAGACTGCAAATGTATCTGCAGCGAGACATCCACCATGCACGGTCAAATATTGCGCTCCCATGACAACGGAAAATGGCTCCGCAGTGTGGGCTTTTTTTAACGTGTCAGCTGCTGACAATAGTGTTGCAATCTGCAGCCTGTGCTGTCAACGCATAAGTCGCAGTAAGCCCAATACTCACATAGGGATGACCACCTTAAAAATGCGCCTGGCCTCCCATCACCGAGCCCAGTGGGAGCAACGCTGTCAAAACCCACAAAGCCACACTCCCGGCACTCCACGTCCTGCCTATTCTCCTTCTCCTCCCATTTTTCCTCCACTCCATCTTCCACTGTGAGTCGTTGCGTTCGTCTGGCAGAAGGCAGGCTTCTGTGGGCCAAAGGCTTGAGCGTAAAAAATGGATGACGCCGGATAATCCTCTTGCCTCACGGCTGAACGTTGTTTTTTTTCAGAACTGCTAGCCTGCCAACTACTGCCATATAAATTGGTGGACTCGGAGGCATTTCAGAAAATTTGTGGCCATTGGCACACCGCATTGAAAAGTCCCCAGAAAGAAATATTTCTCCCAGAAGGGCATCCCAGATCTATATGGCCACGTTCAGCGGCAATTGAATATATCTCTGGCACACAGTGTCGATGCCAAGATACATCTGACCACAGACACGTGGTCTAGCAAACACGAGCAGGGAAGGTACATAACTTTTACTGCCCACTGGGTGAACCTTCTGACAGCCGTCAAGCATGTAACCCGTGGCACACATGTGGATTTGGTGTTACCGCCACGGATTGCATGCAGGCCGGCATCTTCTTCTCCTCCTCCTACTCAATCCTCCGTCTCCTCCTTGGTTGACTCCTCCTTTTCGACTGCTACTGCCTCTTCCACTGCACCCCCCAAGCTCCCCATAACCTATTCGACGTAGCAGGCGAGATGTTGCCAACTTGCCATGCTGTGCTGCGGTTGTTGTGCTTTGAAGCCAAGAGCCACACAGGTCCTGCACTGCTTTCAGCTCTGCGGTCACAGGCCAAACAGTGGCTAACCCCTCTTAATTTGACATTTGGTAAAGTGGTGTGCAAAAACGGTGCCAATCTGCTGAACGCGCTGAAACAGGGCAAAATGACACACGTGCCGTGCATGGCACACGTCCTGAACTTAGTCGTGCAGTGATTTGTTGCCAAATACCCCAGGGTTCAGGATATCTTGCGGCAGGCCAGGAAAATCTCTGGCCATTTTACAAGATCTTACATGGCCATGGCTAGCCTTGCTGACATTCAGCGGCGACACCACCTGCCCGTCAGACGTCTGATTTGTGACAGCCCGAAGTGCTGGAATTCCACCTTGTATATGCTTTAGAGGTGTCACGTCCTGCCCTGTGGGTGTTTTGAGGAGATCTGTCAGAATTGCTGCACGTGACTCGATCTGACAGTTTGTTTTGTTGTGGGTTTGAGCAGAATCCCACCTCCTCCCAGGTGTTGTTCTTTAGGTAATTGGTGAGGCTATTTATTCCTCCCTCTCCCTATAACATTTGCGGGCTATAGTTCTGCCTTGTGTGAGCTCTGGAAGTTTGGTGGATCGTCCTCTCCAACATATCTCTAGATAAGTCATTTTCCCTTTTTCCTTCTGTGTCTGTTTTGACTAGGCCTCTAGGGAGACGCTAGCTTCTTTGGTTGTGAAAGGAGCTGGGTGTCTCTTTCCCTCTTCCCTACAGCTGAGGGTTTGGTTCAGTGTGTTTTAGCCTTAGGTACGTGGGCATGTGCATATCTACCATCGAGATATGCATATGGGCATAACAGCTTAGGGAAACTGTTTTAGGGATTGCTAGGAGGTGATCCCTTTGTTCCCTTGCATTTGGGGCCTAGTCAGTTGTTTAGTTTGCTTTGCTGTCTTCTGTTTCCTTACGTTATCTTACCTACTGTGACAATAGGCTTCTCCAGCAGAAAAGTGCCGTTAACGACTACCTGTACAAACTCTGTAGCAGGACAGGTCCTGGGGAGCTTGGTTTCTTTTTACTGTGCCAGTGGCTGCTTATGCGTGACACATGCAGACTTCTGCAGCCATTTTAGATCAGATTTTGAGTGCATTTCGTCATGTCATTGATTAAGCCATCGAGGAGCAGGAGCTGGAAGATGAGGAACTCGCAATGCTGAATGAATTCCCAGGGGGGCTACTCCATCTGAGAAAAGTTAACAGGAGTCTGAAGAGGAGTCAGAGGAGGATGGTGGCTGGGAAAGAGGAGGAGGAGGAAGAGGAGGAGCAAGAAGAGCAGGCTTTGAGGGGGACTTTAAACTTTTCGGGGATCCCTAGTGTTGTCCGTGGCTGGGGGAGAAGACCAAGGACAACATTTTCCTGGGCGATGAGCTGGACCCAGGGCACTCCACTGCTTCTAATTTAGTGCAAATAGGGGCCTTTATGCTCCAGTGTTTGAATATGGACCCCTGTATAAAAAGCATAAAGGGAAAGGACCAGTACAGGGTGGCAACGTACTTAGACCCCTGGTACAAACACAAAATGGTGGACGTGTTACCACCATCACTAAGGGCTGTCAGAATGCAGCATTTCCAGGCCTTGCTGCGAGAGATGCTGCATTCTGCTGTTGCGGGCTCTGGAAGAGGAATTTCCACCCACAGAAAAACAGGTGTGGGTACCAATCATACCACGCCTGCAAGGATGCTGAATCTCTCCTTGGGTACTAGCTTCAATCTGGTGCTTCAGGCACCAGCAGTTGAAGCATATGTTACGGCCGTAAAAGCCGACATAGAGGCCATGAAATCGACATATTTGAAGAGTCAGTTCAAGCATCCGAATATAACCACAGAGGAGGCTAATGCACTAGTGGAGTTGAAGGGTGACGGCAGCCTCACGGTGATACCCGCTGACAAGGGTGGGGCTATCGTCATCCTTGATACTGATAAATATGTTGCTGAGATCTTGAGGCAGTTGGGGGACATTAATATCTATACATTGATTGACACTGATCCCAAGTTTCAGATTGCAGATATGATCAGAGATACATTGATGGAAGCGGTTGTGGCTTGGATTATTGACTCAGAGCTTAAGGACTATTTTACAGTTGCACATCCGGTCACTCCGGTTATATATATATTACCAAAGATTCATAAAGCTTTAATTGATCCACCTGGTCGTCCCATAGTGTCCGGCTCTGACTCCATTTTCAGCCACATTGCTATTTTTCTGGATAAGTTACTACGCAATTTTGCCATTGGAGCAGACTATCTTGGATACATCTGATTTTTAAATAAACTGCATTCCATCAATGTATCGCATTTGGATAATGTTATTCTGGCATTGTTTGATTTTGTTTCGCTCTACACATCTATAAATTATAGTAAAGGGCTGAAAGCGGTGTCATATATGTTACAACATTCTTCATTTACTGAACAGGCATGCCAGTTTATTTTAGCATTGTTAGAAATAACATTGCGATACAACTATTTTTTTGTTTCAAAATCAGTAATACATACAGCGTCAAGGTGTGGGGATGTGGTCCAATTTGGCCCCAACCTACGCTAACATCTACATGGTAACCTATGAGGAAGATGTCATCTACGTTTCCCACCACTACAGCCATGTACTGGCGTGGTGGCGTTATGTGGATGACATCTTCCTCATATTGACAGGTTCTCTACCGCAATTACTCGAGTTCCAGGATTTCTTGAATAGTGTTGATGATACTTTACAGTTTACACTTGTGCACTCCCATAAAGATATACAGTTTCTGGATCCCAAGGTTATTTTATCTGACGGTAAATTAGATGCAGAAGTATTCACTAAACCAACTGATAAAAACTCTCTTCTAGAATACAATAGTAGCCATCTGAGATCTATGATCAAAATGTTGCCATATTTACAATTTGTTAGGGCGCAGCGGATTACCTCAGATCCAGTGGTGCTTGATAACACCTTGAATGTAATGGTGGGCAAATTTCTGGATCGAGATTATTCTTCTAAACTTTTAAAGAAACAAAGGGACAGAATTTATGACAGAGATAACACAATACTTTCCAAAAAACAGATTTGTGCCAACACTAGGAGAATTCCGTTAATTTCTACATATACGGAACACAATATGGATATTTCCAAAATTATTAAAAAAACATTGGAATATATTAAAGGGTTGTCACAAATCTGTTATTGAGTTTCAGTCACTACCAATGATGTCATATCGTAGAACAAAAAGTTTGCGTGATCAACTTGTAAGAGCTGATGTTGGCTCAAGTAGAATGATGAAACAAACTACACTAACCTCGGCGGGACTTGGTTGTTTTCCATGTCTTGGGTGTGTAAATTGTCGCTACATAGTAAAAGGTAAAAGTTTCCTGCACCCCCACACAAGTGAACAATATACAATAGGGTTCCACCTAACTTGTAATTCGAGTTATGTTGTATGTGTCCTTGCCTGCCCATGTAAACTATTGTACGTGGGGGAGACCTCCACAGACTTAAAAACACGCCTCAATAACCACAGATTATCTATTAGAAAGAGGCGCTCTCACTTGCAGGTCTCAAACCACTTTCTTGAAAAGAAACACGTAGAAAGGGACCTCAATTGTTATATAATTGATCATGTATCTATGCCAAGACGAGGAGGTAATAGATCCACTCTGTTGAAGAAAAAAGAACTAGAGTGGATCTATATACTTAACTCACTTAAACCAAGTGGTCTCAATGTAGAATACAATATAGGATTGGTTAGATAGGATTGTGGCTTGCCCTTGTTTCTTCCATACTCCGGTCCGACCACTGACGTTATTCTGTGTTAGGCAGTTAGTATTTGGACCATTATTGTTTCTTATTACCCATATATTAACATTTTTTCTTCTTCCTTTTTTCTTCAGATATGCCGATGATGATGGACATGATGATATTGGAAATTACACTGGTCTGATGTCCCTGTGACCTCCTTATATATAAGATAGACATATATTGTACTAGGTTGTATGCTCCCGGATTATGTAGACATGACAAGAATGGATCTGAGTGGCACATCTCTCTTTGATATGATCTTTGATATGATGCATGATATGGAGGAGATCCCTCCTGGGCCCCGTAATGACACACTGTGATAACTGTAATGGACGCGGCATGTATATGCAAGTATTCATGCGACTTTCCTGGTGGTATGCAGCAAATTGTTCGCTTAACGGTGAACATTTGTTGATTCGACATTGTATAGCCCAAGTGAATGCTAATATAAATGAAAGTGGTCTTTTGCTCGAGATCTGGACTTATGCGATAATCCAGTCAATGTACTGCGATTTGTGTTGTCATTTGACCTCGTTGAAGATGGCGGCTTGATGTTTGGGATTGATCTGCGCATACTCGATTAGATCCTCCTTCGTCACACTGATGTATCGGTTGTACGCAAGCCGGGGCATGCGCAGTAAGTTTGAGTGCACGCCAAAGCCAACATTGCCACAGGTGCGGGATCGCGGTACATCGGGTCAGTGTTTTCCTGCTTATCATGTTATTCTTCATCTACATCACTGTTTAATGCACACGTCACTTTTTAACTATTTCAGCACTTTACTTATGCTCTGGAAGCTATTTAAATGAATGAATTTTACACATGTACACGTACGTCAGATGTCATTTCACTGATCATGTTTGTAATAGTTGGAATATGTTTATTCACACTATCATGTAAGTTTTGAGATCAAGATATGTTTTTAATCTTTGTATTTAGATGTTAAGGAGTTAATGCACTAATTATGTATTGGTCATGTGATATGACGCAATCAGCTGAGGGTGTACAGTACAGACCAAAAGTTTGGACACACCTTCTCATTCAAAGAGTTTTCTTTATTTTCATGACTATGAAAATTGTAGATTCACACTGAAGGCATCAAAACTATGAATTAACACATGTGGAATTATATACATAACAAAAAGTGTGAAACAACTGAAAATATGTCATATTCTAGGTTCTTCAAAGTAGCCACCTTTTGCTTTGATTACTGCTTTGCACACTCTTGGCATTCTCTTGATGAGCTTCAAGAGGTAGTCACCTAAAATGGTCTTCACTTCACAGGTGTGCCCTGTCAGGTTTAATAAGTGGGATTTCTTGCCTTATAAATGGGGTTGGGACCATCAGTTGTGTTGTGGAGAAGTCAGGTGGATACACAGCTGATAGTCCTACTGAATAGACTGTTAGAATTTGTATTATGGCAAGAAAAAATCAGCTAAGTAAAGAAAAACGAGTGGCCATCATTACTTTAAGAAATGAAGGTCAGTCAGTCCGAAAAATTGGGAAAACTTTGAAAGTGTCCCCAAGTGCAGTCACAAAAACCATCAAGCGCTACAAAGAAACTGGCTCACATGCGGACCACCCCAGGAAAGGAAGACCAAGAGTCACCTCTGCTGCGGAGGATAAGTTCATCCGAATCACCAGCCTCAGAAATCGCAGGTTAACAGCAGCTCAGATTAGAGACCAGGTCAATGCCACACAGAGTTCTAGCAGCAGACACATCTCTAGAACAACTGTTAAGAGGAGACTGTGTGAATCAGGCCTTCATGGTAGAATATCTGCTAGGAAACCACTGCTAAGGACAGGCAACAAGCAGAAGAGACTTGTTTGGGCTAAAGAACACAAGGAATTGACATTAGACCAGTGGAAATCTGTGCTTTGGTCTGATGAGTCCAAATTTGAGATCTTTGGTTCCAACCACCGTGTCTTTGTGCGACGCAGAAAAGGTGAACGGATGGACTCTACATGCCTGGTTCCCACTGTGAAGCATGGAGGAGGCGGTGTGATGGTGTGGGGGTGCTTTGCTGGTGACACTGTTGGGGATTTATTCAAAATTGAAGGCATACTGAACCAGCATGGCTACCACAGCATCTTGCAGCGGCATGCTATTCCATCCGGTTTGCGTTTAGTTGGACCATCATTTATTTTTCAACAGGACAATGACCCCAAACACACCTCCAGGCTGTGTAAGGGCTATTTGACCATGAAGGAGAGTGATGGGGTGCTGTGCCAGATGACCTGGCCTCCACAGTCACCGGACCTGAACCCAATCGAGATGGTTTGGGGTGAGCTGGGCAGCAGAGTGAAGGCAAAAGGGCCAACAAGTGCTAAGCATCTCTGGGAACTCCTTCAAGACTGTTGGAAGACCATTTCAGGTGACTACCTCTTGAAGCTCATCAAGAGAATGCCAAGAGTGTGCAAAGCAGTAATCAAAGCAAAAGGTGGCTACTTTGAAGAACCTAGAATATGACATATTTTCAGTTGTTTCACACTTTTTTGTTATGTATATAATTCCACATGTGTTAATTCATAGTTTTGATGCCTTCAGTGTGAATCTACAGTTTTCATAGTCATGAAAATAAAGAAAATTCTTTGAATGAGAAGGTGTGTCCAAACTTTTGGTCTGTACTGTATATATATATATATTGTTAACTGTGTCCTGTTACTTTGCTTGAGAAAGGCTCTGATATAGAGCCGAAACGTCGCCATTGCCACTGAGGTGAATAAAGTATTATTATTTTTTTTTGGAGTGCTGCCTTTTTCCTACATGTATATATATATATATATATATATATATATATATATTGTATTAAGCACATGGTACCCAGCCCCTCACCTCGTCAAAGATTTTCCTTATCAAATTCCCTAAAATGTAGATAATTATATTTCTCTATCACTCTCTATAGTGTCCCTATCACACTACACTGTAGCTTCTGTCTATAATTGTTTTTTTGTAAGACACTGCCAGACACCCTCCTTTTAGGTCAGAAGCTGAACACACCATGGTGTGTCTTCTCAGTCAGTATACAGATCTCCCTTCCTACTGCCCTCTGATTGGCTAATGTGGTCCTCCATTTTTTTCCCCTCCCTTGTGATAGCACCGGGCATATTTTTGGGGATTTATTTGACAGACACATTTTTGTAAACTTTGTAACAAATCTTATTTGTTTAGAATCAAATTGTTAATCTCTAATATGTACCTGTAAGTGGTCCAACAGTGATGTGCTACTTAGAGATAGGTCACTACTGAACCCAGATATTGACCTTTCTATGTGGAGGTTGACAGTAAAGAATTGGAAGTTCAGTGAAGACACCCGGGGAGCCACAGAGCCAGAACAGAGTGGCACTGAGCAGGCACTTTCTCCATATACTATTTTGTGAGGTATGACCATATTATAATTTAAAATGTTATTACATTTTCTGTAATTTTGAATGAAAAAGTAAAGGCAAAATATATTAACAAAAATTTACCACTATCATAATGTACAATTTCATTGTCAAAAAACTCACCTGTCCGGGCTACAGCGGAGTGATCCCCAGCTTCGGCGAGGCCATGCTGGGTAGTTAGGGGGATTTAAAAAAAAAAACAGAAAACCCTTTTAATGATTGTGAAATAAGTAAGGTTTTTTTTTTTTTTCCACCACACAATTTTTAACTAGGCCCAGATTAATAAAACTATTACAGCAAAAGGAGGGTGCACTTTCTTTTTACCATGATTTACTGTATACAATATATATATATATAAATATTTTAAAATTTAATTTTTAGATTCATCTTTTCAAAACTATGAAGTCAAATGTTAAAGATGTGAGTGTTCCCACCAGAGACCATTAGTGAAATCTCCCCAGCGTTCCTTCGCCAGTGTTTTGTAGTGTTTCATCTATAAAAGGAGCAGCTAGTAATGATCTTATGTCTTGTTTGTATCTCAGACAAGAAGACATTATTTTGCTCTTTTACACACAAAATCATCCAGATCCTTCATTTCCCTAAACAAGTGAAGCTTCATACCGCGCTTCTGTCAGACACGAAGAGAAGAATTTTGCAGAGATTATATTTCAAAGGAAAGAACAGATACCGGAATTTTATTTACATTATGTGAACGCATTATCTTCTGTAATGTATATTGATGTATATAATATTTTATTACATTGATTTTATATTTTTGGGAGGGATTTTTACCTTTTCAAAATTATTTTTAAAAGACAGCTTTAGTTTCCGACTGAAGGAAAGATAATTCAAGTCGGGTGCATTATTCAGAGAATGTCCTTGTAACTTCTACACGAGTTTTAGAATCACATTGATATCCAACAACCATAATACAATACGGGATAGTGAGCCTCATCAGCCTCAAGTGTGATTACAAGGGAGAAGCCCTATAATTGTGACCTGAAACATTTATGAAATTTTCTTTATCATATTAATATTTTTTGGGGTGGGGGGAAATCTCTCTGAAAATGCCACACAACAATTCCAGCATAGTGACAGAGATTCTGCTCTTGGGATTTCAGAATTTAAAAAAATTTAGGATCTGCTTCTTTCTCCTGCTTCTGATCATCTTCTGTGTGACTGTATGTGGAAACCTCCTCATCATTCTGGTGGTGTCCTCCAGCAGATCTCTCCACTCTCCCATGTACTTCTTCCTCACACAGCTCTCCTTCACAGATATTCTCCTCACCACCACCATCGTTCCCAACATGCTCCACATTGTGTTGTATGAAGGAAGTTTTGTGCCTTTTGTCGGATGTTTAACTCAATTTTATTTTTTTTCAGCCTCAGAATCATTGGAATGTCTTCTCCTGAGCGTAATGTCCTATGACCGGTATCAGGCCATCTGCAACCCTCTACATTACACCTCCGTCATGGACCTCACATTTTGTGTAAAAGCCGTTCTCTTGTGTTGGGTAATAATGCTTGCAGTTACACTGACTCTTTCGATAACCATGAGTCAATTGCAGTTCTGTGGACCAAACGTCATTGACCATTTCTTTTGTGATTTAGATCCTTTACTTGAACTTTCCTGCTCAGACACTTTTTTTCTGAAACTAGAAGACATGATATTGGCTGTACCATATGTACTTTCTCCATTTATTGTGATTCTGGTCTCATATATTTATATAATTGTCACCGTATTGAAGATTCCATCTGTGACCGGGAGGCAGAAGACTTTCTCCACCTGCAGCTCTCACCTGGCCGTGGTGTCTTTATATTATGGATCCATAATTTGCATCTATCTATTTCCAAATAAGGGAAATGTAAAGAAAATTCTCTCCCTGTTCTACACTGTAGTGACTCCGCTCCTCAATCCTATGATCTACAGTCTGAATAATAGAGATATTAAGAAGGCCTTTAAGAATCTCAGGAACAAAAAAAGCTGTCTACCTTTTAAATGAGTTCTTGCATTAGTCTTTCTACCTTTAGTTCATATGCGCTCCTGCATATGATATATATATTTTTTTTAATACCTTGATTCTGTTCACAACATTGTGCTTCCATTGGGCACTTTAGGTGGACAGAGTTTTGGCCATATGCATTGGCTGGATTGCATAAACTATCAAGGGCAACTAACGTTCTAAAAATTAAGGTGGGAACTGTGGTTGCGATTAGAGATGAGCGAATTTCTGGAAAACTCAATTCGGCTGCTTCGCCAAATTTTACAAAAAAATTTGCTTTGTGACGAATAACTTCGCCACAAAGCACTTTTATTTTGTAAGTAGCGGGTGCAATGACAGGGAGCTGCCATAGCGCCACCCCCGTCATTGTACCCCTCAGATGCCGCGTTCATACATCATTAAGTGTAAAATTAAGAATACATTTTTTTTTAAATCAAACTTACCACCTCCATTTGCTCGAGGCGGGCTGGCCGCCACCATCTTGCTTGAAGAACACGGCAAAATCCTATGCGGTGCGAGATTATGTCATCACGCCAGCCTGCATGATGATGAGATCTCTCGCTGCACTGGATTTCGGCCGAGATCTTCAAGCAAGATGGAGGCTGGTGGCCGATCGCGAGCAAATGGAAGAGGTAAGTTTGAATTTTTAGTTTTTTATACTATTACAGGTAAATCGATTCGCTGACACGAAGCACAAGGAAATTCGAGTTCTAGGTGAATTTAATTTATCCTGAAATTCGGATCGAATTACACTTCGTGTGATTTGATTCGCTCATCTGTGGTTGGGATATATGCAGGGACAAATACTGTATATAGACACTTCTATAATTACCAACACCTTTTTTCTTTGTTCAGCGTTGGGTATTAAACTAGTTTTGACTTTAGGTGGACATCCATTTGTCAAATTCAACATGTTTCAATTTATGTGGTAATAACTTTGGAATGCTATCAATTATGAAAACAAGAATTTTGATTTAAAAAAAATTCATGACTGTAATGCCTATAGGTAGAGACAGACATAGACAGTGAGCCCTGACCTAGAACCCAGCCTGCTTTTTCTACCTACTTCAATACAAGCCCTAGGTAGCAAGACCGTAACTGGTCAGCAGCTCCTGCGCTACCTATGTTCAGAGACAGACAAACACCAAGAGACAAAACAGCACAAAAACAGGGTCGTATGTAAATGTGTCAGAACCAGACAGCCTAAGAAGTACCAAACAAGAGATAGAGAGCAGTCACAAGTAGTGTTGATCGACCACCAAAGTGCTCTGGTGCTCTGGCCAAACACATCGGTATGCTCGTGTGTTCTACCAAGCACAATGGAAGTCAATGGGAGAACCCCAGCCACCCCTTGCTTGGAAGAGAAGAGAAGAAGAAATTGATGGAAACCCCATCAAAATGGTTTGGAAACAGCATTAAGAGGATAGCTGGATGTATCTTAGACTCATATTATCTGTGACATACAATAAAAAAAAACACACAAAGGCTATATGCCAAAAGCCAGGTATTTGCAAGCCATCAATCTATCCATGAGGCAGATGACATGCTTAGTCAGCATACCTTACAATGGCAGCCTCATGCACTGTGAGACATTCCAAACCAGCTTTCATCTGACTGAGAGCCAGTAAGCCTGAAAGTTACTTCAGATCTGTTGGATGGCTTGGGTGGACCTGTGCACCTAGATCAATATCATTAGGGAGACAAAAAGTTTTCTGATTGATCTAACATAATAATCAATGACCTTTCTATACAGTTTTGTCATGTAAAAACTCATTTGCATAAACATGGGCATATGGGAAAGACAAGCAAATGAGCAGAAAAAACATTTGCATGGAAAATTAGCAATCTACACTACTCATGAACAGCACCATCTATTGGTTTCATAGTCTTATGACAAGAGTAATAGTATTGTAATAAGACTATGAAACCAATAGATGGCGCTGTTCATGAGTCATGTGCAGCGCCATCTATTGGTTTCATAGTCTTATGACTAGTGTTGAGCGTGAATATTCGAATAGCAAAATTTTATCTTGAATATCGCAACTTTGAGAATTTGCAAATATTTCGAATATAGTGCTATATATTCGTTATAGTGAATATTCTTTTTTCCCCCATCTGAACACATGATTCTTCCCTGCTTCTTGCTTGTGGGCCAATGAGTCATTGGCCCACAAGCAACTTAAGCAGGGAGGAATCATGACTTTAGATGGAAAAAATGCTGAATATTCTAAAAAACGAATATATAGCACTATTTCAAATATATTTGTTTTTTAGAATATTCATCATTTTTTCCATCTAAAGTCATGATTCCTCCCTGCTTAAGTTGCTTGTGGGCCAATGACTCATTGGCCCACAAGCAAGAAGCAGGGAGGTATCATGTGTTTAGATGGGAAAAAATTACTAATACTAGCTATAATGAATATATAGCACTATATTCAAAATATTCACAAATTCTCAAAGTTGCTATATTCAAGATAAAAATTTGCTATTTGAATATTCGCGCTCAACACTAGTCATAAGACAATAAAACCAATAGATGGCGCTGCGTGGTTGTCTATTGTATGTCATAGATAATAGGAGTACAAGATGCATCCAGCCATCCTCTTCCAAACCATTTTGATTGGGTTTCCATAAATTTCTAACATTTTTTTTTTGTGAACCAGACACCATCTCTTCTTCAAAGCAGGGGGTACCTGGTTTGATGCACGGGTCTCGCATTGACTTTCATTGTGTTAAATTTTACTCGAGCACCCGCAGTATTCGGCCAAGCACTTGGATGTGCTGAGCATAGCGATGCTCGAGCCAAACAGCAGTTCAGCCATCATGCTCGCTCAACACTAGTCCGAAGACATGCCGGGGTCATAGAACTGAGCAATCCAATAAGCACAGAAACCAGGAACACTATCACTAGCACTGGTTTATGGCTTCATTAGTCAGAACACTAGCACATAAGAATAGAACAACTGAGTAATCAGCCCACTGTTAATCTCCTCCAGCAAATTCCCACTGCAGGGAGAAATAGAGCATTCCATCCTGTTACTAAGGATGCTGTTGCATCACCAGGGGACGTGACTCAGCAGTGTGTATCTCCTAGAGTGGACTTGCCGAAGCTGGAGATCGCTCCACTGGATGGTTGATTTTGTGACACTGACATTGTACATTATGATAGTGGTACATTTTTGTTAAAATATTTTGCCTTTATTTTTCAAAACATCCAGAAATTAAATAAAATATCATATGGTCATACCTCTCAAAATAGTATAACTAGAAAGTGCCTAGTATGCAACTCTTGGCTTCTAGACAATATACTAGCGTTGTCTGGGGGGTACTCTTTCTCAGTTCAGAGAGTGCCTTGTATGCGTAGTATATGTGCAAAGTATTGTAGGCCAAGCAATGCCTCTCTGGGTTTCTGGGAAAGATATTCCCCTGATGGTAGCTTTAAACTGTTCAATCAGTGCTTTTTCATAAGGAGGAGTATCGTAAGCCAGTCAACATTCTTCTGAGTTTCTGGGAAAATTATATGATAATTAGCACGTCTTATATTTGATAGCAACATGTAGGCTTGGGAAAGCTAACTTTAATACTTTAAAGAGGTTGTCCGGTCCCAAAATCAAAATTATTTTTATATGCTCCTAACACCCCTCACCATGCATACATATGTCCCCAATACCTGTTTTTCATGTCTGAGCTACGCCCCCCCACTCTGCTCTGCCTGCAGCAGCCACAGCCCCTACAACTCCTGTGTCCATGTTACTACACCGACAGGAATCTACTTCTCACTCAGTGTCTAAATCCCATCACTGACCATCCACAGGCTCTGCCCTCACATGTGTATCTAATCCTATCCTGTGTGATACAGCCTGCTGAGCTGTGTATCTAATCCCATCACTGACCGTCCACGGGCTCTTCCCTCACATGTGTATCTAATCCTATCCTGTGTGATACAGCCTGCTGAGCTGTGTATCTAATCCCATCACTGACCGTCCACAGGCTCTGCCCTCACATGTGTATCTAATCCTATACTGTGTGATACAGCCTGCTGAGCTGTGTATCTAATCCCATCACTGACCGTCCACAGGCTCTGCCCTCACATGTGTATCTAATCCTATCCTGTGTGATACAGCCTGCTGAGCTGTGTATCTAATCCCATCACTGACCGTCCACAGGCTCTGCCCTCACATGTGTATCTAATCCTATCCTGTGTGATACAGCCTGCTGAGCTGTGTATCTAATCCCATTACTGACCGTCCACAGGCTCTGCCCTCACATGTGTATCTAATCCTATACTGTGTGATACAGCCTGCTGAGCTGTGTATCTAATCCCATCACTGACCGTCCACAGGCTCTGCCCTCACATGTGTATCTAATCCTATACTGTGTGATACAGCCTGCTGAGCTGTGTATCAAATCCTATCACTGACCGTCCACAGGCTCTGCCCTCACCATCTACAGAGTGTAATAAACACATCATATCCAATCACATCTGTATCTAATCCTATCCTGTGTGATACAGCCTGCAGAGCGGTGTATCTAATCCCATCACTGACATTGCTAAAATGTGTATCTAAGGGTACTTTCACAGCAGCGGCAGGACGGATCCGACAGGCTGTCCTGTCGGATCCAGAACTTTTTAGTCCGAGCTGCGTCGAAGCTCGACCCCGTCCCTATTATAGTCAATGGAGACGGAGCGACGGAACGGCGAAATAGTGGCAGGACGGATCCGACAGGGTGAACAGCCTGTCGAATCCATCCTGCCCCTAGTGTGAAAGTACAGTCAGGTCCATAAATATTGTGACATCGACACAATTCTAACATTTTTGGCTCTATACACCACCACAAACAAACAAGATGTGCTTTACCCGCCGACTGTCAGCTTTAATTTGAGGGTATTTACATCCAAATCAGGTGAACGGTGCAGGAATTACAGCAGTTTGCATCTGTGCCTCCCACTTGTTAAGGAACCAAAAGTAGTGGGACAATCGGCTTCTCGGCTGTCCCATGGCCGGTGTGTGTTATTCCCTCATTATCCCAATTACAATGAGCAGATAAAAGGTCCAGAGTTCATTTCACGTCTGCTATTTGCATTTGGAATCTGTTGCTGTCAACTCCCAAGATGAGATCCAAAGAGCTGTCACTATCAGTGAAGCCATCATTAGGCTGAAGAAACACCACAAACCCATCAGAGAGATGGCAAATACATTAGGCGTGGCCAAAACAACTGTTTGGAACATTCTTAAAAAGAAAGAACGCATCGGTGAACTCAGCAACACCAAAAGACTAGGAAGACCACGGAAAATAACTGCCATCCTGCGCCCCCCTTGTGCCATCCTGTGCCCCCTTGTGCCATCCTGCGCCCCTCTTGTGCCATCCTGCGCCCCTCTTGTGCCATCCTGTGCCCCTCTTGTGCCCCCTTTCGCCATCCAGCACCCCTCTTGTGCCATCCTGTGCCCCTTTGTACCATCCAGCGCCCCCTTGTGCCATCCTGCACCTCCTTGTGCCATCCTGTGCCCCTCTTGTACCATCCTGAACCCCTTTGTGCCATACAGCGCCCTTTGTGCCATCCTGTGCCCCACTTGTGCCATCCTGTGCCCCTATTGTGCCATCCTGCGCCCCTATTGTGCCATCCTGTGCCCCCTTGTGCCATCCAGCACCTCCTTGTGCCATCATGTGCCCCTCTTGTGCCATCCTGTGCCTCCTTGTGCCATCCAGCACCCCGTGTGCCATCCTGTGCCCCTATTGTGCCATCCAGTGCCCCCTTCTGCCCCTCTTGTGCCATCCTGTGCACCCTTGTGCCATCCAGCGCCCACTTGTGCCATCCTATGCCCCTCTTATGCCATCCTGTGCTCCCTTGTGCTATCCAGTGCCACTTGTGCCATCATGTGCCCTTCTTGTGCCATCCAGCACCCCCTTGTGCCATCCTGTGCCCCACTTGTACCATCCTGTGCCCCCTTGTTCCATCCAGCACCCCTTGTGCCATCCTGTGCCCCTCTTGTGCCATCCTGAGCCCCTCTTGTGCCATCCAGTGCCCCCTGTGTCATGCACAGCATAGCGGTCAGCCTTTGTTGCTGATCGCTATGCTGTCACTCCTGCACAGCGCTTACATCACGCTGTGCAGGAGCCAATATAGGCTTCGTATAGAAGCCTGTATGATACAAATGGCGGTACTGTGCATGTGCATTAACATTCAGCCTAGTGCGCTGTGTAGACGGCCGGGCGGATCTTTCTCTAGCAGGAGGCAGTGATATCATTAGTGACGATCCGTCTCCTGCTTGAGAAAGGAAGAGAGGACCGGAAGACAGGGAGATGGACTTGGTCCGGAAGAAGAGAAAAGATCGCTAGAGGGACCACGTGACTAAGATCCAGATTGCAAGAACAGCTGCACTGTGGAAGTTAAGTATATTAGTAATACTCTTTCCTCCACAGGTTAGTTCTTTTTAGCAAAAAAAAGTTTTAGGCCAGAGAACCCCTTTAATACCCTTTCCAGAAACCCAGAGAAGCGTTGCCTGGCCTAAGATACTTTGCACACATACTACGCATGCTAGGCACTCTCCTTAATAAGAAAGAATAACCTCCAGACAATATATATATATATATATACAGTATATATTGCCAAGAAACCCAGAGGAACTATAGTAAACTCTCGCTCCCTCTCTCATTGCAAATCTCAGAAATTTCAGTTCAAAATGTTTGAGAAAGTCGGGATGCATTCTCATCTGGTAGATTTGATGCACTGCACTAATCCTTAATATTCACCATATGTCCCCTTTATGTTAAGATTTTTTTTCAAATGCACTTTTATCTTTTCGGCACAACAGAAGTATAAAAGTATAGCAGAAATTTGTAACATTTTCAAAACGTATTCTCTAAGGGAGCAATTCAGTTTGGAACTGACTTTGAACCCGCACCCCTTAAAATACTTAAAATTGCATTTGAAATTTTTATTAACCCTTTAGGTGTTTTCTAGGAATAAACACAAAAAGGAGGTTAAGTTTAAATATGTAATTTTTTTTATTTCAAATGTACAATTCTATATATTTTTTTCAAACACAGCAAATGATAAAAATGTTATACATAGTGAGTTTTATTTCTACAATTCGGCTTTTCTCTAATACCGATTTCAGAAATGGAGACACATCTTGAAAAAATCCATGGTCTCCCTTATTTGGAATGTTTTTCAGAGGTTTTAAAGTACCTAAACATAGAAATACTCCCTCAAAATACCCCATTTTTGGAAACTATACTCCCAAGGTGTAGTGTAGTAAGCATTTGGAATATAATTTATTAGAACTGGAGTGCTAAAAGGCTAAAATGGCATGTTTACAATACAATATAGTTTTAGGTCAAAATTGTTGCAAGGTTTAACAAATACAACAGAAATATCCTATATATGGTTATAAACGGCGATATGGGAACATTACAGCTCTTAGAAGAGAAGGAGTCCCATCTGGCACCAACTTTTCTGCAATGAGTCTGGACCTCATGTCCTATTTTCAACACCCCTAAAGTACCAATAGAGTGGGAACCCTGGAGAAACTACCCCACTTTAGAAACAACTCGCTCCAATGAATTTAATAAGGAGTGTAATGATAGTTTTTCCCCACGGGTGTTTTATAGAATTTATTAACATAAAACAGTGAAAATGAAAAATATTTTGTCTAGTGGTACATTGCTTTAGCCTCAAACTTTTACAAGGGTTAAAAGTGTACATAAAACACCCAACAACAATTTATCTCAAGTAGAGAAATATCCCATATGTTGTCAAAAACTGTTGGGCAAACGGCAGGGCTCAGAAGGGAAGGGGCACCATTTGACTTTTGAAGTGTTGGTTGATTAAGATTTGGGCACCATGGGCACCAAGCCTCCAAAAAATTAACCCATTTTGAAAACTATACCCCAAAAATAATTATGATATAATGATGGATTTGACTAGAGATGAGCAAATTTCTCAAAAATTCCATTTGGTCGGTTCGCCAAATTTTCCATAAAGATTCGATTTGATCAATCGATTCGATTTATTTGTGGTGAATTGAGTTAAAAAATTGCTATTTTTTGGCTGCAGAGAGCCTTATTAATGGTGTAGAACACTGTGCCTTGCAGTAAAACGCATAGGAAGTCTGCTGTGGTAGTGAAATAATACTGTGAGTCAGTATGACATGCAGATGACAGGCATCGCTCTTAGAATCACTGCACACTTCACTTTTTTGGGCAGTTATGGGGCCAAGTATGAACTCAGCCTTACACGACAATGTTAGCGTGATATATAAAGAACCATGCAAAGGCCCAGGATCCTACTAGAGTGTGAAAGAATGCACTCTTTTCACACCGTCATCAGCTGATTTCACAAAAATGTCTACAGAACCTGTTCTATTAAACGCTTATAGCAGTAGAGCCCCCGACAGAGTGGAGAGGGTGTCTGCAGTAAGTTTGTGTTGACATCACTGATTAATTTGCCAGAACAATAACCCCCAAAAAATGTATCCTGTCTGTTGAGCATCTGTCTTCCCTCGGTCAGCATTTGGTCAGTAATCCATCAGTATTGCTAAAGTCAAAAATAAACAGGAGTGGATCCAAAATAGAGATGACAGATCAGAAGAAGGGTAAAATAAATTATGATGTCAACCAGGCCAAAAAGGCAAAATAGTAGCCCAGTTATGAAGTGGGGAGGGTGGGAACAACATGAGAAATCCACAGTGTGGCCAAATGACAAAGTGGTGAGGTGGCAGCAGCATGAGGAAACTACAGAGTGGCCCAGAGACAGAGTAGTGAGGTGGCAGAAGCATGAGGAGACCACAGATTGGCACAGTGACATAGTTTTGAGGTGGGAGCAGCATGAGAAGACCACAGAGTGGCCAAGTCACATAGTGGTGAGGTGGCAGCAGCATGAGGAGACCACAGAGTGGCCCAGTGACATAGTGTTGAGGTGGCAGCATCATGCGGAGACCACAGAGTAGTGATGTGGCAGCAACATGAAGAGACCACAGAGTGGTGAAGTGGCAGCAGTATGAGGAGACCACAGAGTAGCCACGTGACATAGTGTTGAAGCGGGAGGAACATTGAGGAGACCACAGGAGTGGCACAGTGACATAGTGTTGGGGTAGCAACAACACCACAGAGTGGTGTTGTGGCAGCACAATGAGGAGACCACAGAGTGGCCCAGTGACAGTAATACCAGTACCAGCTGAAGATGGTGGCTGGCAGTAGTAACACCTGGCAACAGGTGTGGCATCAGGCGGGTTGCAGCATTAGAATAGTAGCTGAAGCACGCAGCTATAAGAAGGAGGTCTCTTTGGTCAAAGTGTTGGCGTGGCACTTTGGATGATCTACTCTGATGCATTAGGCACTGGTGTTTGAAAATCCTGGCTGATCCACGCCTAATTCATCTTCACAAAGATCAGTTTCTTCCCATTTTGAGTGAACAGGCAAGTTTCCCTTGGGGTAACTATGGCCTCCACAGCACTAAACACCATCTCTGATGGCACACTTCTGGCTGGGCAAGAAAGCTTGTCCGGGGCAAACTTGGCCAGTTGCCCAAAAGTCCAGGGGATCTTCGATGTGGGGTGGCAGGGTGCACTCCAAGTACGCCACAACCTACTGGTTCAGGTTCTGCTCTATACCTAGCTGCTGCTGCTGCTAAAGGATAGTTTCTTCAGTAGGCGAGTGAAGAAAATTGCTTATTAGCGACTCTTGACTTAAGTTGCTGCTGATATAGCTGGTCCTGCTCCCCCCCCCCCCACATTACAGCAGCCATGGCAGTGGAACGTCACAGGAACATCGCGTGAGTGCATAGCGGTATTGTGTTTCCTTAAGTAGTAGATGGCGTTAAAAGAATTGCTAGAAAAATCAAGGGTGTAATGTGGTTTTACCACCAGTAGATAGCACATGGAGCTATGGAGCTACAGTATAATAGGACAGGCAGTAAACACATGCGGCATTCTAATAGCTCATCCTAGAGTTTTTTCTACTGCTCCTCCCAGCCTCCCTTTATCTCTGATACACTCATTCTGGCACTGTTCCACTCAGTATCTCTCCACATCTGCCAACTCCACCCTGCAACCCTCCATCTCTGCCTGCTACTCCTGGTACCGCTCCTCATCCCTCATCTCTCCATTTATAATCCTCTCCTCCTGGTGCCACTCCTCTTGGCATCCCTCAATCTCTAAAAACACAAATGCAATGGCACACTGCAACCAGCACTCTGCCCTGCCTCTATGCTGGATGTTGAATGAGGCATTGGTGTACATTTTGGCCAAAGCGTAATAAGCCACTCATCACGTCAAGGTCGCCTCTATGAGTGGTCCCTAACACTAGTTCCTACCTGTTATGGGCCATGACAGCCACACAAAGTCTAGGGAGCGCAGGTACAGCATGCACGCCAGGCACACTCTGCTTTTAACCCCGTCCGGTGCCATAACAGCTTCCATCGGATCCAGGGATGCAAGATCCAGGGATGCAAGTACCAACATGGATGCTGAGCTCACTATATACTTCTCCTGGAGCCAAATGGCTACTGGTAGGCGCTAAGAAAGCAGACTCAGTTTTATACTGACTTTAAAACCAGCCTCCAGGGCAGACTAACTGGTCAGGTGTGCATGACTGCATGGAGATCGCCACGCCTCCAATATATACTACAAAGAAAAAAAATGGGCCATGACAGCCCTGGACTTTGTGTGGCTGTCATGGCCCATAACAGGTAGGAACTAGTGTTAGGGACCACTCATAGAGGCGACCTTGATGTCGTGAGTGGCTTTCTACGCTTTGGCCAAAATGTACACCAATGCCTCATTCAACATCCAGCATAAAGGCAGGGCAGAGTGCCATTGCATTTGTGTTTTTGCGTTTGTATGTGTATTTCGCCATAGCAATGTGCACCTGCATACAGGGTTGTGCTGACTGAACCCCCCCCCCCCCCCACATCCCTCAATCTCTGCCTGCTCCTCCACACCTTTTCTGCAAGACCATTTCTGCATTATCCTCCTGTCACAGATCTTCCCAATATCCATGAGTCTCTGCCCTGCTCTTCCTGGTACGGCAACTCTCTGCATCCTTCAACTTCTGCCCACTCCTCGGCATCCCTCCATCTCTGCCAACTCCTCCACATGCCTACCTCTGTGCCAAATCCTACTCATTCCTTCATCTCTGTACGATCCCCCCGGCACAGATCTTTCCCACATCCATCAATCTCTGCCCAGCTTTTCCTGGTAGCATTCATCCCGGCATCCCTTCATCTCTGCCCGCGCCTCCGCTTCCCTCTATCTCTGCCCTCTCCTCTGCTTCCCTTCATGCTTCCCTCCATCTCTGCCAACTTTTCCTCATCCCTCCATTTCTGCTCCTCTCCTCCTGGCACCACTCATCCCCGCATCCCTTCATCTCTGCCCATTCCTCGGCATCCCTGAATCTCTGCCTGCTCCTCCTCATCCTTCCACCTCTGCCCACAATATTCCCTGCCTGGTCTGGCAGATTCAACCTGCTCTAGATAAAACAATGCTACAAGAGTAGCAGAGTAGAGTTAGTTTAACTATGAAATAGTTTATATAAACAGTAAGGTTAAAGATTAGGGTGCAGAGCAGCCAATCAACAATCGTTTAACTCATCTGCCCTTAGAAGCCTACTAATTGGCCAGTGCAGCATGTGACCCAGCCTCTATATAAGCTGGAGTCACATAGCGCTGCACGACACTCTGCTCTGATTAGTGTAGGGATAGGATGCAAGTCATGCACTAGTCTGTTCTGGTTTTTGATGACTCTGCTGGCAGTGTTTCCCTGGGCCGTCCACATAGCCCTGCCCCAGAAGTGGAAGAGATGAACCGATGCCCAACAACGTATGTTTCAGGATAAGAACATTGGAAGACCACCGCAGCACATCTCTGATGATGACAAAACACAGGTGCCAACTGCTGCAGCTTTCTGCAGTGTACAGACCGACAAGGAGGGCAGGGGTGAAGACTGGGTGGAAGATGATGTGGAGAATGATGAGGTACTAGACCCCACATGGAATCAAGGTCATGCGAGTGACCTGTCTAGTTCGGAGGAAGAGGCGGTGGTCGCACAGAGGCACCAGCACAGCAGAAGAGGGAGCAGGGTGCAAAAGCATCTGTTACATTCTTGGGTGACATTTTACCATTTTTGCCGTGAATAAAACCCTGCTCACTATGGTGACAGGGACATAAATTTCAAAAAAAATCATCTGTTACATTCTCAGGTGACATTTTACCAATTTTGCCGTATACAAGCCCCTGCTCTGCATACGGTAGGTGACAGTGACCTAATTTTTGTAAAATCGTCTGTTCAATTGGTGGGTGACATGAACAAAGTTTTGCCGTTAATAAACTCTTGCTCTGCATAGTTGACAGGGACCGAAATTTAAAAAAATCGTCTGTTTCATGTGTGGTGACATTAACCAATTTTTTGCAGATGAAAAACCCCTGCTCTGCATAGGTGACAGGGAATTTCTAAAATTCGTCTTTAATTGACGCGCGCCCAATCCTTTCATTTGGTCCTTCCGCTTTAACAACTTGTCCCACATTTCCGCTCAATCACATTTCATTCATTGACCTCCCTTGGATGTGGTCTCCCTTTCTCACACTCCCTCTCCGGCGGGAAAACCCTGATTCCCCGCCACCCGTGATCACCATGGTAGGCGCATAAAAGAACATTGAAAGATGATAGGGAAGATATCCAATTGGATCGTGGATGTCACGGGGACATGCGATCAGGCAGAAGTTATCTAAAGTCAACAAAGTGGAAGCAGGGCCTCTCCTGTATAACATTTCCAAATCCAAAATACCCCAGTGACATTCCCTGTAATTTTTGAATAACCATTCCAATAACAGTGCATCTTAAGAGTCCTGTATTGTTATTTATCGTCACTACCTCCCCGAGTCGGAAGTGAGTAATTGTTGCGCGCCCCCTCCTTCACTTGGAAGTTTCGACTTTAATAATTTGTCCCACATTTCCGCTCGATCACATTTCATTTCATCCATTGACCTCCCTTGGATGTGGTATCCCTTTCTCACGCTCCCTCTCCGGCCTGGAACCCTGATTCCCAGCTACCCATGATCACCATGGTAGGCGCAGAAAAGAACATCGAAAGTTGATAGAGAAGATATCCAATTTGATCGTGGACGTCACGGGGACGTGCGACATGGTGGAGCAGTATGTGTGCACATGCCTACACGTACTGACTGATGGGTCTGCCCCATTCAACTTCTGGGTCTCCAAATTGTGCACATGGCCTGAGCTTGCATTTTAGGCCTTGAAGGTGCTTGACTGCCCTCCAGCGAGTGTATTGTTTGAACATTTGTTTAGCACAACTCGAGGGGGTTATCACAGGTTATATTTCCCAATATTTTGTGGTCTACCCAAATTTAAACCCAAAAAATAAAATAAAATCAAAACCAAAAACCAGTGTAGGCTACCTCCTCCTCCTCCATCGCCGCTTCCACCTACACCGTCACATTTACCGCTTCCTCAACCTCTTACTCCATATGGACCTCCTCCTCCTAAATCAAGATTATTATATATTTTTTTTATGTATTTTATGTTATTTTAAGTCATTTCCCTATCCACTTTTGTTTGCAGAGCACTTGCCATGCTTTTAACCACAATTTGCTGCCATTTGCAGCCCTCTAGCCCTTTCCATCACTTTTTTAGAGCCAGGTTTCCACTCAACTCTATTAAAGATACATATCCAAATGTGTATAAATAATTAAATTATGATTGATCAATTATTATTTTATTTTTTGTTTATCAACAATTATATTTAGAGATGAGCGAATCAAACCTGACGAATTGGAATTCGACCCGAATTTCAGGTAAAATTCAATTTGCACCAAAGTTGAATTTCCTCGTGCTTCGCATTTTTTCCCAAAATTGCTCCTGCACATGTGAGGACATGGAGAAAGGAATTCTGGGAAGGTGGGATCACCAATGATGCCATGCATGCAGCCAATCAGCAGCCAGCCATGTCATACCCGTATAAATAGAGGCAGCCATCTTAGATTATGCCATTTAGCAGTGCAGGGAGAGATGTCTGCAGGCTCTAGGGACAGTGAAGAAAAAGTGATTTACCAGTGCAGGGAAAGTTTATTCAAGGTGTAGGAAAGGATAAGGAGGAATCAATCCACAGCATTTATGTAGAACAGGGTTCAGAATGGGAGGTTACAGCCTGGGTAATAGGAACAATCCTATTACACCTTGCTGCACTGACTGGGGATCCAAATTGCCATTATACAGCTCTGTAATTCCAGCAAACCGTTCTTGTTATTAGAGTACAAGTGCTGTGTGATACCGCCATTACCAGGGGTTATTACAAGGAAATATTTCTACATATTATTTGCCCTTGTGCAACGCAGTTATATGTTCTAAAGCATTTTTTGGCTTTTATTAGTGGGAAAATAAGGGCTTATTAGCCGTTGTGTGGTGAAGAGAGAAAATTACAGCCCTTTTTGTCATGTATTAGTGGCAGTTATATGTTCTAAAGCCATTTTTGCCGTGTATTAGTGGCAAACCAAAAATATATTTGCCCGTCAGCTTTGCAGTTATATGATTGAAAACTATGTGTAGTATAAAAATGGAAATAAATTAGAGCCTATTTGCCGTTCAGCGGTGCAGTTATATATTCTAAAGCCCTGTCTGCCGTGTATTAGTGGCAAAAGAAAAATATATTCGCCGTTCAGCGGTGCAGTTATATGTTAAAAAGCCTTGTGTAGTGTAAAAGTGGAAATAAATTAGGGCCTATTTGTCGTTTAGCAGTGCAGTTATATGTGGTAAATCCCTTTTTGCGGTCTGGACCAAATTACAGTGGTGACATTTTTCATGTAAAACAGGCTTTTTTGGGAAAATTGATTGGTGATTGTAGACTTTCTTCTTTATGAACCGAATTCCATTATCCTTTCATTGGTGAATTTTTTTTATTGCAAAAATGATATTTCCGGGAAAAATAATAGGTGATTGTACACCTTCTTTTGCTGTATGGACCGAGTTACCTTGTTGTGGGTCCTGCAGTAAACATAATGAAGACGCTGATGACAACCCACCAGCAGACTTTGCCTTTACTATCTATTCACAATGAAATCAAGCAGCTTGTGAAGTCAATGTGCAGCGACCGGGCCGCAGAGGGAAACATGTAAGTTACGGTGGGCCGATGGGGGTAGTAGTAGTTTTACTCATGGTTAGCATCACTCCCTGGGCACACTCTGTTGTCCAGGGATTCCCGCCAGATGTTGGTTTAGGTGCCCTTCGTGGAATGGGTTTTTAGGTGCCTTGGAGGTGCCTTGTTCGTGACGGCAGCACCGTTAGGCGCAAAGGAAGGTGGTAGAAAGGACAAGGAATCAATGGTTGTGAACAACGGGAATTTTACTTGATCTATTGTCTCAGAGTAGTCAGTACAGTTCATCTATATAGCAAAAGTAATAATCCAAATATCAGCTCAGCTGTAATCCTTGTAACAGGCTTGGCAGAAATTGCTTGCAGAGTTTCCTCTCTAACAGGTGGGAGAGATTCCTTCTTATATCTGTCTACACTATGTCCACACTCTAGCAGCCAGGTACTGGGTATAATAACTTCTTACTTGTAATTAGCAATCCACAGGGCTGTCTCCCTAACGGCCGGCAAAAACCTCTGCTCCATTCTTTGTACAGAATGATTTCCTAAACTCTGTTCCACAATTTCCATAGAGGAATGTGGTAATAGACAACCACGCGTATAGTCATCCGGTTGTGTCCAGGCGCTTTTAGTCTTCTCCCGGTCACTGGTGCTTTTGGAGCTCATGAGCTAATGCTGCTTCTATCTCTACTAGACTCACTCTATATCCATAAGCAACTCTGGTCTGTGCTAGGTAGCTGTAAGGCTGGTATCCATGCTCCCTTAGCCTGGCCACAGCCAAGGGGCTAAAATGGCAGCTACATCATGGACAGGTGCTGCTTCACACCTTCTCACACATAACTAGCTTCCTTCCTGTTCTTCCATGGTTCTCCTGTTCACCCTTGTATTAGCAAACCCCTTGATGTATATAAAAGTGGTGCCAGCACAGCCTAGGGGTGAATAGATGTAATGACACTCTCCTCTAAAACAGCCTGTTATAAGGAATTTACAGTTCACACAGCAATACATTGACATGACATAAACAGAAGTTTGACGTGCCCACAACCATCACAAAGTGGGACACTGCAAATGTCTCCAACTATGCCCCTCTCGTGATTTACATCAAATACATTATTTTCTTGTACAGTTTCAAGAATTATGTTAGAGGCATGTAATGTATGCAAGCCACGTGTGACACCTCTCATCACTCTCATGCTGTTCTGCACCTGGTTTGCCTGGGCGAATGGAGTCACACAGGGGAGAACGGTTCAGTGTCCTTCTGCAAAAAATCAAATCCTGGCTTTCTCCGCCACAATTCTAAATCGGAACCATGGTGAACGACAACGGGAAGAACATGTTTCTATGTAACATGTTTCTATGTTTATATGTAACATGGTGTCGGTGCTCCGTCAAGAAGGGCTGAGCAATGCTGAGAAGCTCTGACAGACGTTCTTCAGAACCCCCTGCTTGAGGTGCTTTTGTTTTGCTTTCGTTTTGTCATCTCGTTTCCCTCTCTCAGCTGTCATCTAGTTGCACTGATTGCATCCCTTTAAATCCCCTCCCATACTGCATCACTTTGTGGTTTATACAACTTCCTGGAGTGTGTACATGCTGGATGCTACAACTAATGCTTCTACAGATAAGTCTGTTAATTGATTTGTGTTTTCCTGTTTGCTTGATCCTAGGTGACCCTGACTCCCTCCGTATTGAGTGTAGGGAGCCGGTGGTCGTGTCCCCTCACTATTATAGGGTGTTCAGGTGTCAAACAGTTGAGGCACAAGGGCATGCAATTTTCTATCATAGAGATCTTTGCATGGGCTGAGAAGACAGGGAGAGTTTCAGGGCTTGAATAGAGGTCACCCTTTTGTTCCTTAGTTTCGGATCAAGCCAGTTGGATCCTTATTTGTAACTTCTTGTTTTCTGTTACACCATCCGTGAGATTATAAACCGCCAAAACCGTCTTAAGCATGAATCCGGTTTCAACCTTGATTGACTGCATGCAGGGTCTTTCACTGGAGGTAGCAGATCTCCGGAAAACTGTCTCTCAGTTTGAGGTGGCTGTTTCTGCTGGCGTTCATGGAGTTTGTTCTGAGCCTAAAATCTCGCTTCCGGATACGTCATTGATAATCAATTTGCTATAACACATGGTTTCCAGGTAGGCACTTTGGGAAAGGATATACCTATTTTTGCTATTGACTCCGCTTCACTTTCTCAGAAATCGTTAAAGGGCATAGTTCACAATATTCGTTTGATTGTGAGTGATACTCATGTTGAGGATGTGTCATGTTTCATCCTAAGCGGGTTGCCTACTCCTCTAGTGTTGGGGCTACCCTGACTCACTAAACATAACCCCACCATTGATTGGCAAGCGAGGCAAATAAATGGTTGAAGTGACTTTTGCAGAGAGAATTGCCTCACAACATCTGTTTCAGAGGTTTCTACCAAGACTGTACCATCTTTTCTCTCTGAATTTTCGGATGTGTTTTCTGAGAGTGGTGTTCAGGAGCTGCCCCCTCACAGGGAGTATGATTGCCCTATTAATCTCATCCCAGGCGCCAAGCTGCCTAAATCTCGTTTATACAATCTCTCCCAACCTGAAAGGGTCGCTATGCGTGCTTATATCTCTGAGAGCCTGAGAAAGGAACACATACTACCCTCGAAATCACCTGTTGCCACTGTTTTTTTATTTGTTAAGAACAAAGATGGTTCTTTAAGACCATGTCTGGATTTCAGGGAGCTGAACAGTATCACAATTCGTGACCCTTGTCCGCTTCCTCTGATCCCGGACCTGTTTAACTAGGTTGTTGGGGCTAAAGTTTTTTCCAAGTTGGATCTAAGAGGGGCATACAACCTGGTCAGGGTCAGAGAAGGAGACGAATGGAAGACGGCCTTCAATACCCCTGAGGGCCATTTTGAGAATTTGGTTATGCCCTTTGGTTTCATGTGTGACACCTGCCATTTGCTCAGGCCCTTAGAGGAGGCCACTTTATTTGTCAGTCGCCAGGACTATGGGATGAACAATGTCATTCCACTGCTTCATGTCCTGAAACAAATGCTGGTAAATCTTGCTGTTTAGGGGACTGGAGACGTAGAGCCAAGAAAGATAGCAGTAGAGTTTGATACATTTGTCTGTCAAGATCCCTGTTTACAGTCAGTGAATGGGAACATCATTTATCACAAGGATATGCAAACACCTACCAATGGGGTGTTAACCCCCAGAAGTAGGTCATTGGCACAAAGGAGCAGTCATTGTCACAGCTCGAGGAATCCTCCTGGAAGCTTTACCTCTGCGCGTCGATGGTCTGCATTGCGAAGCTTGTCTAAAAGAAAAATCCCGCCTTGCACCTCCTTGGAGGAAACTCTTGATCTGGCACAGTCTGCTTTGCTCCTTCAAAAACAATGGACTCTGTACAGTGTGACACCGATGTATAATTGCTTATACACCAGACTGAAAAAGTATTCCAAGCACCTCTCTGCCCACATAGGTGTCGAGAAACAGAAGGGTCTTGCCATTAAAGTGGGCTCAGAGCTGAACCTAAAAGCCAAATTTTCCTGTTTACCTGGACTCAAAGGAAAGCACAGAGATCCACTGGCTGTGCTCATACAGATTTCATCCAATCCTCCACTCACCAAGTCAAGCAGAGAGGAACGGATTGTGTGGACAGGTTGGTTCTGCGGGACATACACATAGAACGATTTACTGGAGGTGTTACCAAAGACAGTTACTTCACTCCCGCTCTTCCCGGCTCTGAGACGCTCACGGCTATTGTATGGACTTGGATCCAAAGAAACTTTGACTGTTGTTTTGGTAAGCTGGTGATCAATTCTCAGGACCTTATGGGCTAGCAGAGATGTGGACCGGGTATGACGTGTCTGGATCAGCGTCAGCCACAGAGCATGTTTTCTCTGTGGCCGTCGAACCTCGCATGGATATTTCTTATGCCATCCATTCAGAGGACTTCAAGACTTTATGGAATGATATTCATAAATCATAAAAGGACGAAGTCATGTTGGAGGAAGTGGACAATTTATTCTAATGTCTTTATTCGCATTTCTTCCACTTATCAGCAATCCAGCTCGTCAAGGTGACAACATCTGTGGCATCAGCGCATTGTGAAGGAAAAGTGAAGTTCCTCAGTAAGGACTACCTAATCCGAGTGCTGGGATTCATCAATGAGCTGGCCATCAATAACATCCAGTATTGAACACTAGAGATGGCCTTGTGGTTCGCCCGGTGGTCGTTTCTCTGCAAACTTTTCTCGTTCACGGTTCACCGAATGGGCGAACATATGGCGCTGTCCGATGTCACCAATTTCTTTTACATTGTATAGTACTTTGACCAATGACACATCTATAAGGTGGTACAGGACAGCCAATTGAGACGTTTCAGCACATAGACATACCCCCTACATTATAAATAAACCCGATTTGGCCACCATTTTACATTAATTTTTTTGCCAGTGTAGGGAGAGGTTGCTGTGTGGAGCAGGGACAGACTGTTAGGGACACCAAACACTAGCTAATAGGGCCACAAAAGTCTTTTTAAGGACTGGTATAGGTGTGCTATCTATAGGTGTGACTTACTGAGGGGTGTGATATACTTATAATATACTTTCTAACATAGAAAGTATATTATAGTGCATTTGTATTGTGTAGCAGTGGTGAGCGGTTCTGCTGCGATATAAAGGGACAAACACTATTGGAACAAATTATTTTTACTGGTGTGATATACCAGTTGCCCCCCCAAAAAAACTGATTGAAGCAGGGGTGTTATATACCAATAATATACTTTCTATATAGTGCATTTGGGTTGTACAGCATTTGTTTGCGGTTTTGCTGCGTTACCGCAGCTACACAGATTGACAAACGTTATTGGAACAAATAATTTCTACTGGTGTGATATGCCATTTGTCCCCCAAAAAAACTGATAGAGCAGGGGTGTGATATACCTTCTTCCACAAATAACGCTCTTCTATATGGACTTTTGGCACAGGGTCATCTTGAAAATGACAGGCAGGGGAAGAGGCAGGCCATTCCGACAGGGTCTGGCAGGTGCATCAGGCCGCAGCCTAAGAGGGAAATTGAAGAAGGTGCGTGCGATTACGTCAAAGGACGCACCAGACTTGGCTGAGTGGCTCACTCAGCCTTTCGCTTATGCACCCTCCTCATCCTCTCTATCTGAACCCTCTTCACTCTCTGCTGTGTGCACCCCCAAAGACACCACCACCACCACATCCCCTCCGCTCAAGTCAGAGGAATTATTTTCACATCCATTCCAAGACCTTACCGATGCGCAGCCATTCTTGGCATCGGTTTAGAAAGAGGAGGTATCAACGGTCGCCACCCAGCAGTTTGACGACAGTACCCAGATCAGCCCAAGGAGGGTGGTGTCCGCTGTTGCTGCCTACTCCGAGATCTCTAATGTCAGTGGTGGTGAAGGTGGCGATGATGATTTGTCGATGGACGTCACGTGGGTGCCCACAAGAAAGGAAGAGGAGGGGAGTTCAGAGGGAGATACGGAGCAGCAGATAGGGAGCTGAAGGAGGAGAAGCAAGCAGAACTTACAGTGCACAGGAGGCAAAAAGCAGACTGCTAATGTATCTGGAGCGAGCTATCCACCATGCACAGTCAAATCTTGTGCTCCCAGGATGACAGGCACATGGCTCCGCAGTGTGGGCTTTTATTAATGTGTCAGCTGCTGACAATAGTGTAGCCATCTGCAGCCTGTGCTGTCAGTGCATAAGTCGCGGTAAGCCCAACACTCAACTAGGGACGACCGCCTTAAGAAGGCACCTGGCCTCCCATAACCGATCCCAGTGGGAGCAACACCATCCAAACCCACAAAGCCACACTCCCAGTGGTCCACGTCCTGCCTCTTCTCCTTCTCCTCTATCCTCCCATTTGTCCTTAACTCCACCTTCTACCGTGCCGTCATCGTGTTCATCGGGCAAAAGGCAGGCTTCCGTGGCCCAAATGTTCGAGCAAAAAAAGATGATGACGCCGGATAACCCTCTTGCTCAACGGCTGACCGCTGGCTTGTCGGAACTTCTAACCTGCCAACTACTGCCAAATAAACTTGGTGGACTTGAAGGCCTTAAGAGAATTTGTGGCCATTGACACACCGCAATGGAAGGTCCCCGGAATGAAATATTTCTCCCAGAAGGGCATCCCCAAGCTATATGGTCATGTTCAGCGGCAAGTGAATGTATCTCTGGCACACAGTGTCGGTGCCAAGATACATCTGACCACAGATGTGGTCTAGCAAACACAGGCAAGGAAGGTAAATAACTTTTACTGCCCACTGGGTGAATTTTCTGACAGCCGTCAAGCATTCCAGCCTTGGCACCTGTGTGGATTTGGTGTTACTGCCACGAATTACATGCAAGCTTGCCTCTTCTTCTCCTCCTCCTACTCAGTCCTCCGTCTCCTCCTCGGCTGACCCTCCTTTTTCACTGCTACCGCCTCTCCCGCTGCACCGCCCAAGCTTCCCAGAAACGATTCAACATGCCACGTGAGAAGTGTTGAGCGCGAATATTCGAATAATGAATATTTTTTGTGAATATCGCAACTTCGAGAATATAGTGCTATATGTCTGTGAAGGTTCTCATTTATCCAGGTCATGGTATATATCTGTAAAGAATAAATCAAGGCAACTGGACGTACTGTAGATTTCTTGAAAACGTTTCACTCGTTCTTCCAACGAGCTTTCTCATTGGGTCAAAGGTGTTGATTCCATTATCCTAATTGGAGTCAGTAGGTGATAAAGACTTCCCAGAAAAAGGTGTCAAGACAGCATTGTATGTGGCATACAATAGATGTCTAACCCCCCTGTTTTGTCAAAACAGAAGGAAGGAGAATAAAGAGCACCAAGACTACCAGTGAGGGCGAGAAGCATGACAGACGCAATAATATGGTTATCCCATATGTAGCTGGGGTGTCTGAGAAACTCAAAATGATTTTTAATAAACATCACATTCCTGTTTGCTTTAAACCCAGCAACACACTGAGGCAACAACTGGTTCACCCCAAAGACCCAACGCCTAAACACAAGATGGACAACATTGTGTACGCAGTCCAGTGCAATGAGGAATGCTCAGAACTGTATATCGGCGAAACAAAACAACAACTACATCAGGGTATGGCTCAGCATAGAAGAGCCAAAACCTCTGGTCAAGATTCAGCCGTGTACTTACATCTAAAAAGAACAGGTCACACCTTTGAAGACAGTCAAGTACGTGTTTTGGATAAGGAGGCCGATTGGTACAAACGAGGCGTGAAGGAGGCCATCTACGTAAAAATGGAGAAGCCAAGCTTGAATAGAGGTGGGGGGGTTAGACATCTATTGTCTGCCATATGCAATGCTGTCTTGACACCTTTTTCTGGGAAGTCTTTATCACCTACTGACTCCAATTAGGATAATGGAATCAACACCTTTGACCCAATGCTGGGTATAATTACCAGATGTGGATTCAGTTACATATTTATTCCCAGAATTTTTGTACAATCACTCAGAATTGAGAAAGCTCGTTGGAAGAACGAGTGAACCGTTTTCAAGAAATCTACAGTACGTCCAGTTGCCTTGATTTATCTGAACACATGATTCCTTCCGGCTTAAAATGCTGTTGGGGCAATGACTCATTGGACCTCAAGCAAGAAGCAGGGAGGAATCAAGAGTTTAGATGGTAAAAAATGATGAATATTCAAAAAAACTAATATGTAGCACTATATCACATATATTCACTTTTCCCCCCAATTAGTACAGTTATTGCCCTTCGGCATACGCCTCCCCAACAAGCTTCCCTGTCACCATGGGAACGCCTGGTGGTTAGAATATACCATCGGATCTGAGTTTTCACGATCTAACTCAGATCCGATGGTATATTCTAACCACCAGTCATTCCCACGGTGATGGTGTTGATGGGGACGCATGAAGTTAGAATATACCGCCAGGGCGCTGTGATCCGCACAATTAACCCCTCAGGTGCGGGTTAATTGCGCTGAACACAGCGCCCTATGAGCCCTCCCCCACCTCCCCAGTATTAAAATAATTGGTGGCCAGTGAGTTCTCAGAAGGAGGAGAGCCCCGCAGGTAAGTAAATTCTGCTGAGT
Organism: Bufo gargarizans; assembly: GCF_014858855.1. Lineage (NCBI taxonomy): Eukaryota > Metazoa > Chordata > Amphibia > Anura > Bufonidae > Bufo > Bufo gargarizans. The sequence goes on along the minus strand of NC_058081.1, from coordinate 4,900,736 downwards.
GATTAACTAACCATGGCAGCCAGGACTTCAGTAGCGTCCTGGCTGCATTGGTAACAGATCAAAGCCCAGCCATTATGCTGGGACCTGTGGCCACTGCCACCCTGTGGCCACTGCCACCAATGATTTTAATACTGGGGGGAGGGGGGTTAGGGCGCACTGGCCACCAATTATTTTAATACTGGGGAGGGGGGCTTAGGGTGCACTGGCCACAAATTATTTTAATACTGGGGAGGTGGGGGGAGGGCGCACAGGGCACTGTGATCCGCGCAATTGACCCGCACCTGAGGGGTTAATTGCTTGGATCACAGCGCCCTGGCGGCATATTCTAACTTCAAGCGTCCCCGTCATCATGGGAACGCCTGGTGGTTAGAATATACCATTGGATCTGAGTTAGATCGTGAAAACTCAGATCCAATGGTATATTCTAAGCACCTGGTGTTCCCATGGTGACAGGGACGCTTGTTGGGGAGGAGTATGCTGAAGGTCAATAACTGTACTAATTGAGGGAAAAACAATGAATATTCTAAAAAACAAATATATGCGATATAGTGCTATATATTCATTTTTTTTTATATTTCTCATATTGTAAGACAAGAATATTTAGCAATATAGCGAATATTCGTAAAATACACATATAGACTGCAATTTCACTAATGTAGTGCTAATATTTGTAAAATACACAAAATCGCAATACGCGATTAATTAAATCGCATATTATTCACGATAAATAGCATAGTGACGAATATTCGATTTTGACGAATATAAGACGAATATTCAATCAAATATTCGCGAAATATCGCGAAATCTAATATGGCACCTCCTGCTCATCACGTTGCCATGCTCTGCTGCGGCTGCTGTTCCTGGAAGTCAAGAGCCACACCAGTCCTGCACTCCTTTCAGCTTTGCAGTCACAGGCCGATCAGTGGCTAACCCAGCCTAATTTGTTGGTAAAGTGGTGTGCGACAATGGTGCCAATCTGCTGAGCACGCTGAAACAGGGCAAAATGACACACGTGCCTTGCATGGCACACGTCCTGAACTTAGTCGTGCAGTGATTCGTTGACAAATATCCCAGGGTCCATAACGTCCTGCGGCAGGCCAGGAAAATCTCTGGCTATTTTAGAAGATCTGACACGGCCATGACCCGCCTTGCTGACGTTCAGCGGCAACACCACCTGCCCATCAGACGTCTGATTTGTGACTGCCCGCCGGGCTGGAACTCCACTTTGTATATGCTTGATAAGCTGCCCCAGCAGAAACATGCTGTTAACGACTACCTGTACGAACTCTGCGGCAGGACATGTTCTGGGGAGATTGGTTTCTTTTCACCGCGCCAGTGGCTGCTCATGCGCGACGCGTGCAAACGTCTGCGGCCATTTGATGAGATCACCAAACTGGTCAGTCGCAGCCAGGGCGCCGTTAGTGACATTGTACCTTATGCCTTCTTTCTGTTGGGTGCATTGTGTTGTGTCATTGATCAAGCGTCGAGGAGAAGGAGCAGGAAGATGAGGGAGTCACAATGCTGAATGAATTCCCATGGGGGGCTACTCCATCTGAGACAAGTCAGCAGGAGTCTGAAGAGGAGTCAGAGGAGGATTGGTGCCTGGGGGGAAGAGGAGGAGCAAGAAGAGCAAGCTTTAAACTTTTCTGGGATCCCTGGTGTTGTCCGTGGATAGGGGAGGAAACCGAGGATGACATTTTCCTGGGAGATGAGCAGGAGCCAGGGCGCTCCACCGCTTCCAATTTAGTGCAAATGGGGGCCTTCATGCTCCAGTGTTTGAAGATGGACCCCGTATAAAAAGCATAAAGGTCAAGGATCACTACTAGGTGGCAACGTACTTAGACCCCAGGTACAAACACAAAATGGCGGACATGTTACCAGCATCACAGAGGACTCTCAAAATGCAGCATTTCCAGGCCTTGCTTCGGGAGGTGCTGCATTCTGCTGTTGTGGGCGCTGGCAGAGGAATTTTCACCCACAGAGAAACAGTTGCGAGTACTAATCATACAGCGCATGCAAGAAGAGGGCGATTTGAAGATGTGTTGGTCACTTCGGATATGAGATCATTCTTGCATCCAACCCATCGGCAGCCTCAGAGAATGCCTAGACCAGGCATCCTCAAACTGCGGCCCTCCAGCTGTTGTAAAACTACAACTCCCACAATGCCCTGCTGTAGGCTGATACCTGTAGTCTGTTCAGGCATGCTGGGAGTTGTAGTTTTGCAACAGCTGGAGGGCCCAGTTTGAGGATGCCTGGCCTAGACCAACAGGTGACCGACTACATCAGGTTAACTGCTGATGTGGACACTCTGAGAAGCAAGAAACCCTGGAATACTGGTGTGCAGGCTTGACCTGTGGCCAGAGCTGGCATAATTTTCCATGGAACTCTTGGCTTGCCCCTCTTCGAGTGTCTTGTCCGAAAGGACTAGTGTTGGGCGAGCATGCTCGGCCGAACTGCTGTTTGGCTCGAGCATCGCTATTCTCGGCACATGCCGGTACTCGTCCGACTACCGCATGTGCTCAAGCGCCATGCTCGAGTCCCCTTCCCGCACGTTAAACTTGCAGGTAAGTACTGCCCTCACTGTAATGCCAGTAGCCATGTTGGCTACTAGCATTACAGTGATGGGCTGGCCGGAACACGTCATTGGGTGCTATATAACACCCGATGGCGCAAGTTCGGATCATTTGTAGTCAACGAGAGCTGCGCTTAGGAAGGGACAGATAGTGTAGGTAGTGTGATCGGAAGATTCACAATATTTTTAGTTGTAAAATGTTTCAAAGACCCAAATGTCCTTTTAAGGACTATTGCGTGTGGTGGCAGCAATATAATATAGCCATCAATAATTTTTTCCATCATTTTCATTCTATAGAGGGTGTCTGCAGTGACTTGTGACATCTGTCCAATACCTTCTGTGTGTCAGGGCCAGAGATTGAGAAATATAAGTGAAAATTAGTATATTTTTTTCATACTTTTCCATACTTTTTCTATAAAGGGTGTCTGCATTGGCTTGTGACATCTGTGCAATACCTTCTGTGTGTCAGGGCCAGAGATTGGAGAAATATAAGTGAAAACTAGTATATTTTTTCCATCATTTTCAATACCTTTTCTATAGAGCGTGTCTGCAGTGAATTGTGACATCTGTGCAATACCTTCAGTGAGTCAGCGCCAGGGATAGGAAAAATATGTGCAAATGAGTTTATTTTTTCCATCATTTTCAATACTTTTTCTATAGAGGGTGTCTGCACTGACTTGTGACATCTGTGGAATACCTTCTGTGTGTCAGGGTCAGAGATAGTAAAAATATAAGTGAAATCTATTTTCTTTTTTCCATACTTTTATGTACTTTTTCCATATACTGTGCTTGCTGTGAACTGTGACATCCGTGTCACGCATGCATATAACATTTAATATGAAGAAGGTGAGCATTAAGGGACGAGGAAGTGGCCGTGATGCTGATGGTTCACGCAGAGGCTGTGGCCCTGGGCACGTTGAAACATTTCCTGCTGCCAGAGCACAAGAAAAACAATCATCCACAATACCTAGCTTCATGTCCCAGTTTGCAGGGCATTGCAGGACAAAACTCTTGAAGTCAGACCAGTGCGACCAGGTGGTTGGTTGGATTGCAGCAGATAATGCTTCCAGTCGGGTAAGCACCACCCTGTCTTCCACAAAGTCCAGTCTCAGTAGCCAGGAGTCTGGTCAACACAATCCTCACCATGACGGCACACTGGATGAATGTTGTGGAGGCCGGGAGCAAATCGACTGCTGGCACCAGACTTGCCCTTCAATAGATCCTTGTTAACGGAAAGTGTACTCATCCGAATAACCGGGTCTCTTGTTATTTATCATCACAACCTCCCTGAGTCGGGAGTGGGTAATTGCTGTGTGCCTGCTGCCTTCCTTGGACACTTGTGCTTTAATAATTTGAATTGTGTGGTTCACAATTAGAAAAAAAAAGGGGCAAGGCAACAAAAGTCAATCAGATTTCAGCCATTGACCTCCCTTGGATGTGGTAGCCATTTCTCAGGCTCTCTCTCCGGCATCGAACTCTGATTCCCCCTTACCTGTGATCATCATGGTAGGTGCAGAAAAGAACATCGAAAGTTGATAGGGCAGACATACGAATGGATTGTCGCCGTCACGGGGACATGCAAATAGCCAGAGGTTATCTAGAGTCACCAATGCGTCAGCAGGCCCCCTAATGTTTTAGATGGTCAGATCAGCAGATCTTTGCTCCAAATGTTTTTGAGGATCACCAGCAGGCCTTCAATCATAATTTTTCAAGGGTGTGTATGATGCCCTCCTTTATATGTAACAAACAGTGTTTTGGAGTGTCGGTTCCTTGTAATTTTTGGCAGCCCTTTCACTTAGTGCATAGGCTTTATGAGTGTAGGAGTCCGACTACCTGAACTATTGTACCACAATGTGAATAAGGTCCTCCTTTATGTGATATACAGGTTGTATCGGAGTGCTTCTTCCTTGTAATTTTTGGCAGCACTTTATATACAAGTAAATATACAGGAAAGAATGTTTCTTAACAATTTTTCCTCTAAAATAGTTTTTTTTTTCAGTTTTGTGCGTATTATTGTCAGTCTGTAAAAGCATCCCGAGCATCCTGATGTCTTCGGCCAGAGCACCCGAGCACTTTGGTGCTCGATCAACACTAGAAAAGACGTTTAGCACAGCAGGAGGAATCGTGACCGATAAGCTCACGACAGTGTGGACTACCTCACATTTCTTAAAATGAATGAGGCATGGATCTCAGAGGAATTCAACACCTGTGATGACCACGTTTAATTGAATTTCACCTATTAACATTGGGAGGTTTTTCAAGAGGGGGGATTTTGTTAATCCATATTTATATTTTTAGTTCTTTTAATCATATGTGTTTATACTGGCCTTCAATAAAATTGATTTCCAATGACCGTCTTATATACCTCCAGCCACATCATCACTTGATGTTTTCTGTCCAGTGAATGCCTAATGTTTGGGGCCTGGGCTCCAGCATGGTGCATTTTTGAGAGTTTCCCTTTAAGACACATACAAATGGCCCCTGATTAATATAAATATATTTTGTGGTAATGTTTGCCATTGATCCCCCTCTGGTATGTCACTGTCTATGTTGTGGGATCATTTGTGCACTTCTAGTAAGTATTTAGTGGCTGCAAATATGATCTGAAGGTTTTACAAGTTCGCCTGCCATTAAAGTGAATGCCATTTGAACACGTTCGCGGAATCACATTTGTGAATTGTCCCGGCCGATGTTCGACCGTCACTATTCGCAAGCGCAGCGTGGTCTATGGTCGGCAGATCTCTGCTCTTTCAAACAGCAGAGGCCTAAGACTAATGACTGCAAAAAAAGTTTAAAAAAGTAAAAAGAAAAGTTTTAAAAAATATTTAAAAAATCTACAAATTGCAACCAACCCCTTACCTTAGAATAAAATAATTAAAAAAACAATATTTATGGACATTGCCACATCCTAAAGTGCCTGAAATATAAAAATATTTGTCCCATAAGAAGAATGACGTAATGGAAAAAAATCTAAATGGAAAATTTTGAATTTTTTCATCGCTTCATTTACCCCCAAAAAATGAATACATAGATCAAACTATACAACTATGGTAATGACATTTTTTTTTTGTATTCATTTTTTTTTTGTATAAAGCACTACAGTATATAAATGTGATATTGTTGTAATTGTACCGACTCAGGAAATGAAGGGCACAGGTCATTTTTACTGCATAAGGGAACACTGTAGAGACAAAACCCTTAAAAAGGTGGCAGAATTGCGTTGTTTTTTTTCAATTCCACCCCATTTGGAATTTTTTCCGCGCTTCCCACTATATTGTATGCCACATTAAATGGTGGCATTAGAAAGTCCAATTTATCTAGACTATGTGTACTGAAACATAAAAATAAAAATATTTTTGGCTCATGAAAGAAAGGAAGAAAAATGAAAACGCAAAAACTAAAAAGCCTCCAGGACTCAAGGAAATTAAATTAAATTATGTGAGAGTACATTGACTTTTTATAGAAGACTTCAATTGTGTTTTACAGTGAAAAGTGAAACTTTAAGAAACCAACTAAACCGGAATACACCGGACATGTTTCTTACAATATTTTTAAGGGCCTGTTTAATTTCTCTATTACTCAAACTGTATATTATAGGGTTAAGGAGAGGAGTTATAACAGTATAGAGAGGATTTTCTTTACATTTTCTTGACTCGGAAACATATAGATACTGATTGTGGATCCATAAAACATAGACACCACGACCAGGTGAGAGCTGCATGTGGAGAACGTCTTCTGCCTCCCGGTCACAGATGGGATCTTCAGTATGGTGATAATAATGTATACATATGAGGTAATTATAACAGTAAATGGGCAAATTCCCAAAGGAACAACTAATATTCTGCTTTCAGTTTTGATTATAAATACGTCTGAGCATGATAGTTCTAGTATTGGGTCAAAATCGCAGAAGAAGTGCTCAATAATGTTTGGTCCACAGAACCATAAATAGCTCATTGTTACTGAAAGAGCCAATATCATCAAGAAAATCATCAACCAACATAAGAAAATAGATTTTATACAAAATGTGAGGTCCATGACCATGGTGTAATGTAGAGGGTTACAGATGGCCTGATACCGGTCATAGGACATCACAGCCAGAAGAAGACATTCCAATGATTCAGAGGCAGAGAAAAAATAAAATTGAGTCAAACAGCCTATAAAAGACACAAAACTACCTTCATACAGCACAATGGGGAGCATGTTGGGTATGATGGTGGTGGACAGAAGAATATCTGAGAAGGAGAGCTGTGTGAGGAAGAAGTACATGGGAGAGTGGAGAGATCTGCTGTAGGACACCACCAGAATGATAAGGAGGTTTCCACATACAGTCACACAGAAGATAAGTAATAGGAGAAGAAAGCAGAAAGTGTTTACATTTTGCAAATTTTTAAATCCCAAAAGGAATACTTGAGCCACCATCTGGGAATTATTTTGCATATGCAGGATAGAGGACATCGAGAAGACAATGGTTCTGAATTCTGATAAAATAGTAAGATAAATATTAAATAGATAAAGTCAACTTTTGTTCATCTTAAATCTGCACAGCACAGTGCAGTTAGGCAGAAGTAGCAACAAGAGTTTAGGTTTTCTAGGATAGAGCTTCCAGGAAGTGGTAGATGGGCTTGACGGTGAAGGCCACTAGGTGATGGTGGTTCTGGTCCACTAGGTTCTTTTACACGCCTTATTATTCAAACCAGAACAAAAAAGCATAAGTCTTTATACCACATCTAGAAACATCAGAGAAGCACAGTAGAAGAGCACGGCTAGAGATGCAGAATGATGTCTGGATTTGGTGATTTGGATTTGATTGAAGGATTCTTGAACTCTGATAATTACAAACAAATATCAATAAGGCCATTTTCTCTTTATGTAAGTGTCATGGCTGAAAATTGTCTTCAATATATACAGTAAATGCTTGTATTAACCATGCTAGGCCATGAATGTTTGAAATTTTACACATGAGGGTCACACAAGCCGTCCCTTCAGAAGCGTGAGTTACATATTTTTTTACATTTTTCAATAAAATGTCCTATTACTTTATGAACGTATTTGTCTCAAATTCCAAAAAATGGAATACAATTTTTTTATGTTCTAAAAAGTTAAACTGGTTGAGAAATAATAGTTATGACTAATATTATCCCTTTCCCATCATGTAAAGTACGGTAATAGTATGTCACATGTTGGGTCTTTAAAGATGGTGCCTGCTCCTTTCATACAGCAGACACTCGCGGCTAATGCCCGTGACCGGCGGTAATGCCCATCGCGGACATTTAACATCTCAGATGCTATGGTCAAAACTGACCATGGTATTTGAACATCTGTTTTACCGGAAGCACACGTTTCTTGTGATGCTCCAACTACCCTATGTGGCGATCGAAGGAGCAGGAGCTTGTGTGTGGAAGCCCCTGCCATAGCTGCTCAGTATTTCCTATGTTTGTAAGGCTACTTTCACACTCCTACTTTTACTTTCACACTAGCATTAATACTTTCTGGTATTAAGATCCGTCATAGGGTCTCAATACCGGAAAAAAATGCTTCCGTTTTGTCCACATTCATTGTCAATCAGGACAAAACGTAACCGAACAGAAAGGAATGCTCCAAAAGGCATTCTGTTCTGTTCTTATACCGGAAAGCAAACCACACATGTAGTAGAAAAGTAGTAAAATCATCATACTGTAGACTCCAATGCTAGTGCAAGTGCATTGGAGTCTATGAGAATAGCAATCTAATGATTGCTTGTTATTAGTGATGAGCAGCATAGGAAATATTCGTTTTCGTGATATTTCGAAAAAGTTTTGCATAATATTCGCAATAAATTCACAAATTCTAGAATTCGTAATCTCCAGTCATTATTTTTGCGATTGCGCAAATTAGCACTAATGATGCACATATTTTTGGAGCAATATATGCAACTTCACATTTTATCAGGTCTGAGTAGATATTACTGATTGGTGCACTAATAGAGTTGAGCGGACACCTGGATGTTCGGGTTCGACGAGTTCGGCCAAACTTCACAAAAAAGTTCGATTTCGGGACCTGAACTTGACTCGAACTTGACCCCGAACCCCATTGAAATCAATGGAGACCCGAACTTTTGAGCACTAAAATGGCTGTAAAAATGTCATGGAAAGGGCTAGAGGGCTGTAAATGGCATCAAAATGTGTTTACGAGCATGGCAAGTGCTCTGCAAATAAATGTGGATAGGGAAATGACTTTAAATAACATAAGATATATAAAAATAAAAAATAATCTTGATCTAGGAGGACGAGGTCCATATGGAGTAGGAGGTTGAGGAGGCAGTGGATGTGGCGGTGTAGGTGGAAGCGGCGATGGAGGAGGAGGAGGTAGCCTACACTGCTTTTTGTTTTTAAATTTTTTTTATTTTTTTTATTAGGGTACACCCCAAAACATTGGGAAATATAACCTGTGATAACCCCCTCCAGTCGTGCTAAACACACGTTCAGACAATACACTGGCTGCAGGGCAGGCCAGCACCTCCAAGGGGTAAAGGGCAAGCTCAGGCCATGTGCCCAATTTCGAGACCCATCAGTCAGTTTGTGTAGGCGTGTGCACACATACTGCCCCACCATGTCGCACATCACCGTGACGTCCACAATCCATTTGGATATCTTCTCTATCAACTTTCGATGTTCTTTTCTGAGCCTACCATGTTGATCACTGTTATCGGCGAATCAGGGTCCAACGCCGGAGAGGGAGCGTGAGAAAGAGAGACCACATCCAAGGGAGATACATTTTTTTTTTTTTATTAAATATCATCGAGAGGAAAAGTGGGACAAATTATTAAAGAGCAAATGTGGGACAAGTTATTAAAGTTTAAGCATTGAATGAAAGGAGGGGCGCACATCAATTAAAGAAGAATTTTTGAAATGTAATTCCCTGTCACCTATGCAGGGTAGGGGATTTGTATACAGCAAAATTGGTAAAATGTCACCTTGTAACAGATGATTTTTGAAATTTAGGTCCCTATCACCTATGCAGAGCAGGGGTTTAATCACGGCAAAAATTGTCAAATGTCACCCAAGAATGTAATTTTTTTTACCTGTCTACTAGGTATAGCAGGGGTATCTCACACCCAAAAATTGGGGAATTTCACCCGAAAATGTAACAGACAAATTAGTGAAATGTTACCTGTCTACTAGGTAGAGCAGGGGTATGGTTGTCCAACGCCGGAGAGGGAGCGTGAGAAAGAGAGACCACATCCAAGGGAGATACATTTTTTTTTTTTTATTAAATATCATCGAGAGGAAAAGTGGGACAAATTATTAAAGAGCAAATGTGGGACAAGTTATTAAAGTTTAAGCATTGAATGAAAGGAGGGGCGCACATCAATTAAAGAAGAATTTTTGAAATGTAATTCCCTGTCACCTATGCAGGGTAGGGGATTTGTATACAGCAAAATTGGTAAAATGTCACCTTGTAACAGATGATTTTTTGAAATTTAGGTCCCTATCACCTATGCAGAGCAGGGGTTTAATCACGGCAAAAATTGTCAAATGTCACCCAAGAATGTAATTTTTTTTACCTGTCTACTAGGTATAGCAGGGGTATCTCACACCCAAAAATTGGGGAATTTCACCCGAAAATGTAACAGACAAATTAGTGAAATGTTACCTGTCTACTAGGTAGAGCAGGGGTATTTATGCAACCATAAATTTGTGAATTTCAACCGAATATGTAACAGACAAATTAAAATTTTTTTTTATCTGTCTACTAAGTAGAGCAGTGGTATATCACACACAAAAATTGGTGAATTTCACCTAAAAATGTAGAAGAAAAATTAGTGATTTTTTTTAACCTGTCTACTAGGTATAGCAGTGGTATATCACACCCAAAAATTGGTGAATTTCAAACGAGAATGTAACAAACAATATAGTGACATTTGTTTAACAGTCTACTAGGTATAGCAGTGTTATATCACACCCAAAAATTGGTGTGTTTCACCTGAATATGTAATAGACAAATTACTGAAATGTTACCTGTCTACTAGGTAGAGCAGGGGTATATCACAAACAAAAATTGGTGAATTTAACCTGAATATGTAACAGACAAATTACTGAAATGTTACCTGTCTACTAGGTAGAGCAGGGGTATATCACAGCCAAAAATTTGTGAATTTCAACTGAATATGTAACAGACAAATGAAACCTTTTTTTTTTATTTTATTTTTTTATGTGTCTACTAGGTAGAGCAGGGGTATATCACAAACAAAGATTGGTGAGTTTCACCCGAAAATGTAACAGACAATTATTATTTGTTTACCTGTCTACTAGGTATAGCAGTGGTATATCACACCCAAAAATTGGTGAATTTCACCAGAATATGTAACAGACAAATTAGTGAAATGTTAACTGTCTACTAGGTAGAGCAGGGGTATATCACACACAAATTGGGGAATTTCACCTGAATATGTAACAGACAAATTAGTAAAATTGCATAAAACCAAATAAAATACGTACAAATAAAAATAAATAAACTTCATATATATGAGATGGAGGTCCATATGGAGTAGTAGTTTGAGGAAGCTGTGGATGTATCAAAGTAGGAGGAAGCGGCGGTGGAGGAGGATGAGGTAGCCAATAGTGTTGAGCGCAAATATTCGGATATCAAATTTTTTTCGCGAATATCGGCACTTTGCTAATTCACGAATATTTTGAATATACTGATATAAATTCGATATTTTGAATATTCTTTTATTTTTATTTTTTTATTGTTATATCTTTTTCTTTCCCACTTCCCTAAAGTTGTTCTTACCTGTCCTTTGGATTCCAGGCTTCCTGGCTGCTCCAGTCAGTGCCCGTTGCCACTTCTGCCGACTTCCGTGCTCATGGAGCGTCCCCATCACCATGGGAACGTCTCCATATACTAGAATGTACTGTCGGATTTGAGAATTACGTTGAAATCGCAATTCGATTATTTCAAGTTATAATAATCGAATTTCGATTTTAACTTAAAGGCTACTCTCCTATTGAAATAGCAATGCGATTAATTCAAGTTATAATAATCAAATTTCGATTTTAACTTAGTACTGCTATATTCCATATTTGTTAATTCTAGCCTAATATGGACTATAGCAGTGCTAAGTTAAAATCGAAATTCGATTATTATAACTTGAATTAATCGAATTGTGATTTCAACTTGGACCTGGTTTACTATGGTTGGCTCGGTAGAATTAGCGAATATGATGAATGTATTCGTCATATTCCACAAAATGAAGATAACGAAGTATTCTGCATCTTCGTTTTAGCTACCTATTCATCAACTTCGCTAATTCTAGCAATCATATAGGAAAGTTGACTATAGAGACAGCTAAGTTTAATTCGCTATGCGATTATATTACTTAGCTTTTTTTTATAAATAGAATTATTATTATAATTATCAGGTATTATAATTATTCTATTTTTTTTTTTTAAAGCAGTCATATAATCGCATAGCGAATTAAACTTAGCTGTCTCTATAGTAAAACTTTCTTATATGATTGCTAGAATTAGCGAAGTTGACGAATAGGTAGCTAAAACGAAGATGCAGAATACTTTGTTATCTTCATTTTGTGGAATATAACGAATATATTCGTCATATTCACTAATTCTACCAAGCCAACCATAGTAAACCAGGTCCATTGCTTAAATCATTAAGCAATGCTCCGCACAGACCTGTCACTTACCAGTAGGAGGAGCTCCCGGCCAGTCACAGACATCAGCTCGCAGGTAAGTATAATGCTTCTATTTATTGCTAAGTAACCATGGCAGCCAAGACTGCAATAGCATCTTGACTGCCATGGTAACCGATCGGAGCCCCAGCGATTTAAACTGGGACTCCGATCGGTACTCTCCGCTGCCACCAATGATGAGGGGGGGGGGTGATTTTAATTAGGGGGGGGGAAGAGGGGAAGCCGCACTGGTCACATTTAATACTGGGAATCTGCACTGGCCACCAGTGAATATAGAGGGAGGGGGGCCGCACTAATCACATTTGATACTGGGGAGGGAGGGAGGGGGGCCGCACTGGCCACCAATGAGTTAAATACAGGGGGCAGTCATGTACACAGTTCTCAGTATATTCTAACTTGAAGCGTCCCCATCACCATGGGAACGCCTCTGTGTTAGAATATACTGTCGGATCTGAGATTCACGATGTAACGCAAATCCGACTGTATATTCTAACATAGAGGCGTTCCCATGGTGATGGGGACGCTTTAAGTTAAAATATACCATCGGATTGGAGAAAACTCTGATCTGATGGTATATTAATAGGGGACTGAAAGTCAATGGGAGACGGATGTTGAAATCGCCATGCGATTACTTCGAGTTATATTAATCGCATTGCGATTTCAACTTGGACCTGGTTTACTATGGTTGGCTTGGTAGAATTAGCGAATATGACGAATATATTCGTTATATTCCACAAAACAAAGATAACGAAGTATTCTGCATCTTCGTTTTAGCTCCCTATTCATCAACTTCGCTAATTCTAGCAGTCATATAGGAAAGTTTACTATAGAGACAGATAAGTTTAATTCGCTATGCGATTATATGACTGCTTTAAAAAATAAATAAAAATAGAATAATTATAATACCTGATAATTATTATAATTATTCTATTTATAAAAAAAAGCTAAGTAATATAATCGCATAGCGAATTAAACTTAGCTGTCTCTATAGTAAACTTTCCTATTTGATTGCTAGAATTAGAGAAGTTGATGAATAGGTAGCTAAAACGAAGATGCAGAATACTTTGTTATCTTCGCTTTGTGGAATATGACGAATACATTCGTTATATTCGTTTTGTGGAATATGACGAATACATTCGTCATATTCGCTAATTCTACCAAGCCAACCATAGTAAACCAGGTCCAAGTTGAAATCAAAATTCGATTAATTCAAGTTATAATAATCGAATTTCGATTTTAACTTAGCACTGCTATATTCCATATTAGGCTAGAATTAACGAATATGGAATATATCAGTGCTAAGTTAAAATCGAAATTCGATTATTATAACTTGAATTAATCGCATTGCTATTTCAATAGGAGAGTAGCCTTTAAGTTAAAATCGCAATCGCGAATATTTAAATCGCATATTAATCGCGATAACAAGAATAATGACGAATATTCGATTTTGACGAATATAAAACGAATATTCTATCGAATATTTGCGAATTTCGTCGAAATCGAATATGGCACCTTCCGCTCATCACTAGTAGCCAACACTGATTTTTGTTTTAAATTTTTTTAATTTTTTTTTTATTAACCCCTTAAGGACCTGGCTCATTTTCACCTTAAGGACCAAGCCATTTATTGGAAATCTGACCAGTGTCACTTTATGTGGTGATAACTTTAAAACGCTTTGACTGATCCAGGCCATTCTGAGAATGTTTTTTCATCACATATTGTACTTCATGACACTGGTAAAATGGAGTCAAAAAAATATTTTTTATTTATAAAAAATACCAAATTTACCAAAAATTTTGAAAATTTGAAAAAGTTTCAATTTCTCTACTTCTATAATACATAGTAATACCTCCAAAAATAGTTACTACTTTACATTCCCAATATGTCTACTTCATGTTTGGATCATTTTGGGAATTATATTTTATTTTTTGCGGATGTTACAAGGCTTAGAAGTTTAGAAGTAAATCTTGAAATTTCTTGACTTTTTCAAAAACCAACTTTTTAAGGACCAGTTCAGGTCTGAAGTCAATTTGTGAAGCTTACATGATAGAAACCACCCAACAATGACCTCATTCTAGAAACTACACCCCTCAAGGTATTCAAAACTGATTTTACAAACATTGTTAACCCTTTAGGTGTTCCACAAGAATGAATGGATAATAGAGATACAATTTCAAAATTTCACTTTTTTGGCAGATTTTCCATTTTAATATTTTTTTCCAGTTAAAAGCAAGGGTTACCAGCCAAACAAAACTCATTATTTATGGCCCTGATTCTGTAGTTTACAGAAACACCCCATATGTGGTCGTAAACTACTGTACGGGCACACGGCAGGGCGCAGAAGGAAAGGAATGCCATACGGTTTTTGAAAGGCAGATTTTGCTAGACTGTTTTTTTGGGCATCATGTCCCATTTGAAGCCCCCCTGATGCACACCTAGAGTAGAAACTAAATAAAAGTGACCCCATCTAAAAAACTACACCTCTCAAGGTATTCAAAACTGATTTTACAAACATTGTTAACTCTTTAGGTGTTTCACAAGAATTAATGGAAAATAGAGATACAATTTCTAAATTTCACTTTTTTGGCAGATTTTCCATTTTAATAATTTTTTTCCAGTTACAAAGCAAGGGTTTGGTTAACAGCCAAACAAAATTTTATATTTATGTCCCTGATTCTGTAGTTTACAGAAACACCCCATATATGGTTGTAAACTGCTGTATGGGCACACGGCAGGGCGCAGAAGGAAAGGAATGCCATACGGTTTTTGGAAGGCAGATTTTGCTGGACTGGTTTTTTGACACCATGCCACATTTGAAGCCCCCCTGATGCACCTCTAGAGTAGAAACTCCAAAAATGTGATCCCATTTTAGAAACTACGGGATAGGGTGGCAGTTTTGTTGGTACTATTTTAGGGTACATAGGATTTTTGGTTGCTCTATATTACACTTTTTGTGAGGCAAGGTAACAAGAAATAGCTGTTTTGGCATCATTTTATTTTTTGTTTTTTTACAACATTTATCTGACAGGTTAGATCATGTGGTAGTTTTATAGAGCAGGTTGTCACGGACGCGGCGATACCTAATATGTATACTTTTTTTTATTTATGTAAGTTTTACACAATGATTTAATTTTTGAATTAAAAAAAATAATATTTTAGTGTCTCCGTAGTCTGAGAGCCATAGTTTTTACAGTTTTTGGGCGATTATCTTAGGTAGGGTTTCATTTTTTGTGGGATGAGATGACAGTTTGATTGGCAGTATTTTGGGTGCATATGACTTTTGATCGCTTGCTATTACACTTTTTGTGATGTAAGATGACAAAAAATGGCTTTTTTTACACAGTTTTATTTATAACATTTTTTACGATGTTTATTTGAGGGGTTAGGTCATGCGATATTTTTATAGAGCTGGTCGATATGGACGCGGCGATACTAAATATGCATACTTTTTTATTTATGTAAGTTTTACACAATAATATCATTTTTGAAACAAAAAAAATCATGTTTTAGTGTTTCCATAGTCTAAGAGCCATAGTTTTTTTCAGTTTTTGGGCGATTATCTTGGGTGGGGTATGATTTTTGCGGGATGAGATGACGGTTTGATTGGCACTATTTTGGGGTGCATATGACTTTTTGATCGCTTGCTATTACACTTTTTGTGATGTGACCAAAAATGGTTTATTTAGCACCGTTTTCATTTTTTTTATTTTTTACGGTGTTCATCTGAGGGGTTAGGTCATGTGATATTTTTATAGAGCCGGTCGATATGGACACGGCGATACCGAGTATGTATACTTTTTTTTATTTATGTACGTTTTACACAATAACAGCTTTTTTAAAACAAAAAAAATGATGTTTTAGTGTCTCCATATTCTGAGACATACAGTACAGACCAAAAGTTTGGACACACCTTCTCATTCAAAGAGTTTTCTTTATTTTCATGACTATGAAAATTGTAGAATTACACTGAAGGCATCAAAACTATGAATTAACACATATGGAATTATATACATAACAAAAAAGTGTGAAATATGTCATATTCTAGGTTCTTCAACGTAGCCACCTTTTGCTTTGATTACTGCTTTGCACACTCTTGGCAAATTTAGGATCTTGCCCAAAATGGGTTTATTTTTATTAACAGAATAGAACAACAATATCTAAAGGGCGTATCTCACAATAACAGATGCAGCAAAGGCTGCAAAATTAAGATTTTTGTCCAAAATGGGTGTTTTTTAATACCAGAATAGCACAGCATACATGTGTCAATACCCCTTTGTGATCGTTACCTTGTTGTGGTGAAGGGGCTTGCGTATCACAATGAAGCAATCACCTCTATGAGTGTGTTGGCAATGGCACACCCCAGCTGATAAGGTTGTTGCTTCATTGTGAATCAAAAGCGATCGGCTGGATAATTTTGCATAGAAAAAAACATTCATTTTCTTTGTGATCATCTAAGGTGATCATTAAAGCCTACTAGGCCAACAATGGTCCCACACTGCAGAATCATTGTTTTCTGGGTCATCGCCTGCATTCTCCCGAACGTGCCCACGAGCACAGTCATCACTACACCAAGATTGACGCATAGCAGAATAAAATTTATGTCATGAGTGACAACTCTTTGAGGTTGTTTGCGGTGCTTTAAACGGGGAGTTTGGTCTGTCACCGTGAAGCGGGCGTAACCCTTACACTGCCTGATCGATACTACATCATACCTGATCGTATACACACGCTGGATGTTTTAAAGCACGTTATTCCAAACAATTTTGGATTGTTAGGTGATTTATGCCCTTTATGGATTAAAACCTGACTCTGCGTCAACTATGTAATTCTCGATGGGAGGTTTGCCATGGATCCCCCTCCGGCATGCCACAGTCCAGGTTTTAGTCCCCTTGAAACAACTTTTCCATCACTATTGTGGCCAGAAAGACTCCCTGTGGGTTTTAAAATTCGCCTGCCTATTGAAGTCTATGGCGGTTCGCCCGGTTCGCCCTCTCGCGAACATTTGCATAAATTTGGCAAACGGAAAATGTTACGTTTGCAACATCTCTAATCATAACACGGCCGACTCAATCACCGCCGCTGCTCACAGGTTATGGTGTGCTCTCCACGTCGGAGTGCCGCCATTACTGTCCGTGCCAGCTGTCTTAGCCATCAGTAAGTGCCACCAGCCACCAGTCACAGTGCCAGCAGTCTCAGCCGTTTTTGCCACCAGTAAGTGCCAACAGTCTCAGCCACCAGTCGCTGCCAGCAGTCTCAGTACCACCAATCATTGCCACCAGTCAGTGCCAGCCGTCCCCTTGCCATTTAATATAGACTGTTCCTTCTAATGTTTTTGCACTACTGTTCTGCGCCAGTTATTGTAATAGGCTTAATGTCTAGTTATATACATGAGCTAACTATCTAATGTAATTGGATAAGAAATAGGATCCAGATGAAAGCACAGAGCACAGCAATGTCACTGCTCTCTCTCTCTCTCTCAGAACTGCAAAAAACTGCAGAAAATAGCTGCTGGGGAGGTTCTTATATAGTAAGGGGTCGGCAACTTTCCTATTTGTTGCTAGGGATGTTGCTAAGCTCTGACAAAGATATTGGCCCACAAGCAAGAAGGGAGGTTACTGATTTAAAAAAAAAAAAAATCTAGAATATCTGTGATTACGAATATATAGCACTATATTCTACATTTTTGCGAATTCTCGAAGTGCCGATATTCACGATAAAAATTCACGATTAGAATATTTGTGATCAACACTACTTGTTATAGTTCCCTATGGGAACAATAAGAAAGTGTAAAAAAAATAATAATACCATTTTTAAAAATATAAAAATTCTAATCACCCCCCTTTTCTCAAAATGAGAATACAAAATTAAAAAAATAACAAAAGTACACATCCGTGTTAGAAAACACTCATACTATCAAATATATAAGTATTAGGCCTCATGCACACGACCGTTGTGTGCATCCGTGGCCGTTGTGCCGTTTTTCATTTTTTTCGCGGACCCATTGACTTTCAATGGGTCCGTGGAAAATTCGGAAAATGCACCGTTTGGCAGCTGCATCCGTTATCCGTGTTTCCTGGCCGTGAAAAAAATATGACCTGTCCTATTTTTTTCACGGCCAACGGTTCACGGACCCATTCAAGTCAATGGGTCCGTGAAAAATCACGGATGCACACAAGATTGTCATCCGCGTCCGTGATCAATGTCCGTGGTCCGTGTCCGTTTTTTCCTATCATTTCAATGGCAAAATTTACTTCGATTTTTTTTTCATTTTTCATGTCCGTGGATCCTCCAAAAAACAAGGAAGACCCACGGACGAAAAAACGGTCACGGATCACGGACCTACGGACCCCGTTTTTGCGGACCTTAAAAAAAAACGGTTGTGTGCATGAGGCCTTAATCCCATGGAAAAATGAAAAAAAAAGGTCAAAATGGCCTATTTGAATTTTTTTGGTCTTTTCTCCCACAAAAATAAATAAAAAGTGAACAAAAAGTTGTACACACCCTAGAATAGTATCAATAAAAAGTAAAGATCACCCCGTAAAATATGAGCCCTCACACAGGTCTGCACACATAACTACAAAAAAAGTTATATGGGTCAGAAAATGACAAAAACACAAGAAAAACTAGACATATGTAGTATTGTCTGATTTGTACTGACCTGGAGAATGAAGATCACAAGTCAGTTTTACCGCATAATGAACTCTGTAAATAAAAAAGTTAAACTGTGGTAAAATAGCGATTTTTCTTTTTCCTAATTCCACCACCTTTGGAATTTTGTTCCCACTACATTCTATGCAATATTAAATGGTGACGTTGAAAAGTACAAATTGTCCCGCAAAAAACAAGCCCTCATTCATATGTGAACAGAAAAATAAAAATGTAATGAATATGTAATAACCAATGACAATCTGCCTGCTGAGGACCTCGCTATGAGGTAGAGACATGCAGCATGGTATGAACGAGGCATTCAGTTCTTCGGGGCTCTTGTAGCCTGCCTCAACCTTTCTTTAGTCCACATATGGCAGCACTTTAAGAAAGGTGGCTTTGTTACACAGCAACATACAGTGCAATGCAGTAAAAGTCATATAAACACACATACCCAAGGAAAATGCTCAAAATAATAACAAAACTCCCTTTCTAACAAGAGCAGCCCGGTCTGTTCCTGTAGTTCCTTTGATGCTGTATGGTACTCACACTGACCAAGCGAATGCACGTGTATTTGTACAAAACAATTAGGGAAATTCTGTATTATTTTTTCATAAAGGAGCAGACGTTTCATTCAAGTCAAGAAAATAAAGGTACATTGTTAGCACAAGGCCTCCTTTTATAGATGAGCAACTACAGTTGAATAAGCGAGAAAAAGCCGCAGAGATTTTAAGTCTTCTCCCTCGTGAGATGGGGCTTCGGGAGATTATCATCTTCAATAAATATCCTTTATTACATTGGGATTATATTTTGTGAAATTGCCTCAAACAATTTACCATGGAGAGTTTACATACATAGGCAGGAGGCCGACTAGAGCCCATGATCTACCATAGGTTCTGGGATAAACAAGGTATGAACTTTCTAGATTCACCCCAAAATAAATAAAATTTATAAAATTTGCTACATGAAATAAATAGAGATGAGAGATGAGTGAATCAGTCCATCATTAACAGGGTTTGTTAAGAACTTCCTCCCAAAAAATTCTGGTAGAAAAACCCAAAGATTTTCAGGTTGCAGCACCATTTTACTGCACATATCGGCTGGAAAAAGCACAGTGGGGGGAAGAAGGAGGCTCACATGACCCTGAGAGGAAGTGTTGGTTAAGGTATCTCAGTAAAAAAAAAAAACACCTGAAATACTAGACCAGGGCATCTCCAGACAGTTCTATTATATATTTTTTTAAATATCAATATACTGTATGTGTGCAATGTGTTTCTTACAATACAGATGGTAGTGTTTGAAATCTGAGTGATAACATGAAATACTAGGCCGAAATCTGTATCAGGGCATCTCCAAGAGTTTTATTTTTTTTTTAGGTTTGGGAAAATACTGAGGGTATTGTTTCAAATCTTTGAGTGATAACATGTGAAATACAGAAAAAGTGTTGGCGTGGGGTTGGGGAATACTCTCATAGTAGGTTAACAATTAGTGTTTTACACTTGAAAAAGATGTTTTCTGAATTTTCATATTTGATGCAAAGAAGACATTAGGTCCACATCTGTTAGTGGCGCCAATACTGCATTATTTCCAAAGTCAATTGTTAGTAGTAGTGTCTTCAGTGTGTTTATGGAAATAGGACATTTTTGCTCATCCCTGCTTTAAAGGGGTTCTCCAGGAATTAAAAAAAATAAAATACAGTATTTTTCGCCCTATAAGACACACCTGCCCATAAGACGCACCTGGGTTTTTGAGGAGGAAAATAAGAAAAAAAAATTTTTTGAACAAAAGGTGTGCTTTTGGTGGGATTTGAACTACCGTAATGGTAGTCTGTGGATGACACTATTATGGGGGATCTGTGGATGGCAGTGAGCATAGAATGCTATGCTACGAGTGTCCGCCCGCCTGGCCTCCTGACTGTCAATAAGTTAGTTGTAACTTGTAAGTAGTACAGCGCTAGATTTAAGATGATTGGAATACTTTAAACAATAGTGACAAGTTAGATATGATTACCTATATATGTATACTACAGAGAGCGGGCCCCGGTGTAGTAGAATACAGTGACTGCATCGGGCCCCGCTGCCATTACAGAAACAGATGCCGGCCCCCAGCCCCTCCTCCCTCTCAGCATATTCACCGGATGGTCGCAGCATTCGCCCCATAAGACACACTGCTATTTCCCCCCCAACTTTTTGGGGGGGGTGGGGATGCGTCTTATAGAGCGAAAAATACTGTACTTAAATATTACTTTATTTAAATATATTCCGAAATGCCTTTTATTAGCTATAATGGCTCATTTTGTCTAGGGAGCAATTATCAGGGAAAATAATATGGCCGCCATTCTACTTATACACACAAAACTTGTCCTAATCACACAGCAGTACAAGTTACTTCAGAGCAGTGAGGTAAAGAGCGGTCTCATCCTCCTCTCTGTTCTATTTGTCAGGGATTATGATCAAGAATACAGTTTAATAGGAGACATGAAGTACAGAGAGGAGGTGGGGATGTGAATAATAAGCAGCAGCTCTTGTTTACAGTCTCCATTACCACAGCGCCACATTACCACAGTCTGTCCGGTCCGTCTTCTCCGTACTTCATGTCTCCTCCTGAACTCCATTCCCACAAAGATTAATTTGAAGAATTTATCAGCTGTATTCAGGAATATAAACCCTAACAAGTAGGAGAGGAGGATGAGGCAGCTCTTTACCACAGTGTTGGGAAGTAGATCGTCCTGTGTTTGATTAGGACAGGTTCTGTGTGTACTGATAGGACGGCGGCCATTTATTTCTCCTAATGATTGCTCCCTAGAAAAAACAATACATTATAACTAGGGATGAGCGAACTCGAACTGTATAGTTCGGGTTCGTACCGAATTTTGGGGTGTCCGTGACACGGACCCGAACCCGGACATTTTCGTAAAAGTCCGGGTTCGGGTTCGGTGTTCGTCGCTTTCTTGGCGCTTTTTGAAAGGCTGCAAAGCAGCCAATCAACAAGCGTCATACTACTTGCCCCAAGAGGCCGTCACAGCCATGCCTACTATTGGCATGGCTGTGATTGGCCAGAGCACCATGTGACCCAGCCTCTATTTAAGCTGGAGTCACATAGCGCCGCCCGTCACTCTGCTCTGATTAGCGTAGGGAGAGGTTGCGGATGCGACAGTAGGGCGAGATTAGGCAGATTAACTCCTCCAAAGGACTTCACTTGATTAATCGATCGATCTGCAGCTGTGCATCATTGAGCTGCTGATACTCAAATGCTCACTCACTGTTTTTAGGCTGCCCAGACCGTTTGTCAGTCACTTTTTTATGGGGTGATCGGCGGCCATTTTGTGTCTTGTGCGGTGCTGCGACCAAGTGCATCCAAGCTGCGACCAAGTGCATTTAACCCTCAATGGTGTGGTTGTTTTTTGGCTAAAGCCTACATCAGGGTGAAGCTGTCACACCAAGTGCATTTAACCAGCAATAGTCTGTTCATTTTTTGGCCATATACTACATCAGGGGCAAGCTGCGCCCGTCACCAAGTGCATTTAACCAGCAATAGTGTGGTTATTTTTTGGCCATATCCCAGTCTAATTCTGTCACTAAATCCATACTGGTCACCCAGCGCCTAAATACTAGGCCTCAAATTTATATCCCGCTAAATCTCTCGTTACCGCTGTCCTGTTGTAGCTGGGAAAGTTATTTAGTGTCCGTCAAAGCACATTTTTTGTTCTGGGTTGAAGTACAATTCCAAATTTAGCAATTTCATAATTTAGTGGTTCCTGCTATATCAGAGCTATTTGAAATCTATCCCAAAAAGGGTATATAATATTCAAGGTGCACATAGGGTCATTCAGAATAACTTCACACACACGCTTCTGTGCATTTCCAAGTCTAATTCTGTCACTAAATCCATACCGGTCACCCAGCGCCTAAATACTAGGCCTCAAATTTATATCCCGCTAAATCTCTCGTTACCGCTGTCCTGTTGTGGCTGGGAAAGTTATTTAGTGTCCGTCAAAGCACATTTTTTGTTCTGGGTTGAAGTACAATTCCCAATTTAGCAATTTCATAATTTAGTGGTTTCTGCTATATCAGAGCTATTTGAAATCTATCCCTAAAAGGGTATATAATATTCAAGGTGCACATTGGGTCATTCAGAATAACTTCACACACACCCGCTACTGTGTATTTCCAAGTCTAATTCTGTCACTAAACCCATACCTGTCACCCAGCGCCTAAATACTAGGCCTCAAATTTATATCCCGCTAAATCTCTCGTTACCGCTGTCCTGTTGTAGCTGGGAAAGTTATTTAGTGCCCGTCAAAGCACATTTTTTGTTCTGGGTTGAAGTACAATTCCCAATTTAGCAATTTCATAATTTAGTGGTTTCTGCTGTATCAGAGCTATTTGAAATCTATCCCAAAAAGGGTATATAATATTCAAGGTGCACATAGGGTCATTCAGAATAACTTCACACACACGCTTCTGTGCATTTCCAAGTCTAATTCTGTTAGTAAATCCATACCGGTCACCCAGCGCCTAAATACTAGGCCTCAAATTTATATCCAGCTGAATTTGAATACAATACATTGGGCCAAATAATATATTTGTTGTTGTGGTGAACCATAACAATGAGAAAAACATCTAGTAAGGGACGCGGACGTGGACATGGTCGTGGTGGTGTTAGTGGACCCTCTGGTGCTGGGAGAGGACGTGGCCGTTCTGCCACATCCACACGTCCTAGTGTACCAACTACCTCAGGTCCCAGTAGCCGCCAGAATTTACAGCGATATATGGTGGGGCCCAATGCCGTTCTAAGGATGGTAAGGCCTGAGCAGGTACAGGCATTAGTCAATTGGGTGGCCGACAGTGGATCCAGCACGTTCACATTATCTCCCACCCAGTCTTCTGCAGAAAGCGCACAAATGGCGCCTAAAAACCAACCCCATCAGTCTGTCACATCACCCCCATGCATACCAGGGAAACTGTCTCAGCCTCAAGTTATGCAGCAGTCTCTTATGCTGTTTGAAGACTCCGCTGGCAGGGTTTCCCAAGGGCATCCACCTAGCCCTTCCCCAGCGGTGAAAGACATAGAATGCACTGACACACAACCACTTATGTTTCCTGATGATGAGGACATGGGAATACCACCTCAGCATGTCTCTGATGATGACGAAACACAGGTGCCAACTGCTGCGTCTTTCTGCAGTGTGCAGACTGAACAGGAGGTCAGGGATCAAGACTGGGTGGAAGACGATGCAGGGGACGATGAGGTCCTAGACCCCACATGGAATGAAGGTCGTGCCACTGACTTTCACAGTTCGGAGGAAGAGGCAGTGGTGAGACCGAGCCAACAGCGTAGCAAAAGAGGGAGCAGTGGGCAAAAGCAGAACACCCGCCGCCAAGAGACTCCGCCTGCTACTGACCGCCGCCATCTGGGACCGAGCACCCCAAAGGCAGCTTCAAGGAGTTCCCTGGCATGGCACTTCTTCAAACAATGTGCTGACGACAAGACCCGAGTGGTTTGCACGCTGTGCCATCAGAGCCTGAAGCGAGGCATTAACGTTCTGAACCTGAGCACAACCTGCATGACCAGGCACCTGCATGCAAAGCATGAACTGCAGTGGAGTAAACACCTTAAAACCAAGGAAGTCACTCAGGCTCCCCCTGCTACCTCTTCTGCTGCTGCCGCCTCGGCCTCTTCTGCTGCTGCCGCCTCGGCCTCTTCCTCCGCCTCTGGAGGAACGTTGGCACCTGCCGCCCAGCAAACAGGGGATGTACCACCAACACCACCACCACCACCTCCGTCACCAAGCGTCTCAACCATGTCACACGCCAGCGTTCAGCTCTCCATCTCACAAACATTTGATAGAAAGCGTAAATTCCCACCTAGCCACCCTCGATCCCTGGCCCTGAATGCCAGCCTTTCTAAACTACTGGCCTATGAAATGCTGTCATTTAGGCTGGTGGACACAGACAGCTTCAAACAGCTCATGTCGCTTGCTGTCCCACAGTATGTTGTTCCCAGCCGGCACTACTTCTCCAAGAGAGCCGTGCCTTCCCTGCACAACCAAGTATCCGATAAAATCAAGTGTGCACTGCGCAACGCCATCTGTAGCAAGGTCCACCTAACCACAGATACGTGGACCAGTAAGCACGGCCAGGGACGCTATATCTCCCTAACTGCACACTGGGTAAATGTAGTGGCAGCTGGGCCCCAGGCGGAGAGCTGTTTGGCGCACGTCCTTCCGCCGCCAAGGATCGCAGGGCAACATTCTTTGCCTCCTGTTGCCACCTCCTCCTTCTCGGCTTCCTCCTCCTCTTCTTCCACCTGCTCATCCAGTCAGCCACACACCTTCACCACCAACTTCAGCACAGCCCGGGGTAAACGTCAGCAGGCCATTCTGAAACTCATATGTTTGGGGGACAGGCCCCACACCGCACAGGAGTTGTGGCGGGGTATTGAACAACAGACCGACGAGTGGTTGCTGCCGGTGAGCCTCAAGCCCGGCCTGGTGGTGTGTGATAATGGGCGAAATCTCGTTGCAGCTCTGGGACTAGCCAATTTGACGCACATCCCTTGCTTGGCGCATGTGCTGAATTTGGTGGTGCAGAAGTTCATTCACAACTACCCCGACATGTCAGAGCTGCTGCATAAAGTGCGGGCCGTCTGTTCGCGCTTCCGGCGTTCACATCCTGCTGCTGCTCGCCTGTCTGCGCTACAGCGTAACTTCGGCCTTCCCGCTCACCGCCTCATATGCGACGTGCCCACCAGGTGGAACTCCACCTTGCACATGCTGGACAGACTGTGCGAGCAGCAGCAGGCCATAGTGGAGTTTCAGCTGCAGCACGCACGGGTCAGTCGCACTACAGAACAGCACCACTTCACCACCAATGACTGGGCCTCCATGCGAGACCTGTGTGCCCTGTTGCGCTGTTTCGAGTACTCCACCAACATGGCCAGTGGCGATGACACCGTTATCAGCGTTACAATACCACTTCTATGTCTCCTTGAGAAAACACTTAGGGCGATGATGGAAGAGGAGGTGGCCCAGGAGGAGGAGGAGGAGGAGGAGGAAGAGGGGTCATTTTTAGCACTTTCAGGCCAGTCTCTTCGAAGTGACTCAGAGGGAGGTTTTTGGCAACAGCAGAGGCCAGGTACAAATGTGGCCAGCCAGGGCCCACTACTGGAGGACGAGGAGGACGAGGATGAGGAGGAGGTGGAGGAGGATGAGGATGAAGCATGGTCACAGCGGGGTGGCACCCAACGCAGCTCGGGTCCATCACTGGTGCGTGGCTGGGGGGAAAGGCAGGACGATGACGATACGCCTCCCACAGAGGACAGCTTGTCCTTACCCCTGGGCAGCCTGGCACACATGAGCGACTACATGCTGCAGTGCCTGCGCAACGACAGCAGAGTTGCCCACATTTTAACCTGTGCGGACTACTGGGTTGCCACCCTGCTGGATCCACGCTACAAAGACAATGTGCCCACCTTACTTCCTGCACTGGAGCGTGATAGGAAGATGCGCGAGTACAAGCGCACGTTGGTAGACGCGCTACTGAGAGCATTCCCAAATGTCACAGGGGAACAAGTGGAAGCCCAAGGCCAAGGCAGAGGAGGAGCAAGAGGTCGCCAAGGCAGCTGTGTCACGGCCAGCTCCTCTGAGGGCAGGGTTAGCATGGCAGAGATGTGGAAAACTTTTGTCAACACGCCACAGCTAACTGCACCACCACCTGATACGCAACGTGTTAGCAGGAGGCAACATTTCACTAACATGGTGGAACAGTACGTGTGCACACCCCTCCACGTACTGACTGATGGTTCGGCCCCATTCAACTTCTGGGTCTCTAAATTGTCCACGTGGCCAGAGCTAGCCTTTTATGCCTTGGAGGTGCTGGCCTGCCCGGCAGCCAGCGTTTTGTCTAAACGTGTATTCAGCACGGCAGGGGGCGTCATTACAGACAAACGCAGCCGCCTGTCTACAGCCAATGTGGACAAGCTGACGTTCATAAAAATGAACCAGGCATGGATCCCACAGGACCTGTCCGTCCCTTGTCCAGATTAGACATTAACTACCTCCCCATAACCATATATTATTGGACTCCAGGGCACTTCCTCATTCAATCCTATTTTTATTTTCATTTTACCATTATATTGCAAGGCTACCCAAAGTTGAATGAACCTCTCCTCTGTCTGGGTGCCAGGGCCTAAATATATGCCAATGGACTGTTGCAGTGGTGGCTGACGTGAAGCCTGATTCTCTGCTATGACATGCAGACTAATTCTCTGCTGACATGAAGCCAGATTGTCTGTTACGGGACCTCTCTCCTCTGCCTGGGTGCTGGGCCTAAATTTATGAAAATGGACTGTTGCAGTGGTGGGTGACGTGAAGCCTCATTCTCTGCTATGACATGCAGACTGATTCTCTGCTGACATGAAGCCAGATTGTCTGTTACGGGACCTCTCTCCTCTGCCTGTGTGCTAGGCCTAAATATATGCCAATGGATTGTTGCAGTGGTGGCTGACGTGAAGCCTGATTCTCTGCTATGACATGCAGACTGATTCTCTGGTGACATGAAGCCAGATCCTCTGTTACGGGACCTCTCTCCTCTGCCTGGGTGCTGGGCCTAAATTTATGAAAATGGACTGTTGCAGTGGTGGGTGACGTGAAGCCTCATTCTCTGCTATGACATGCAGACTGATTCTCTGCTGACATGAAGCCAGATTGTCTGTTACGGGACCTCTCTCCTCTGCCTGTGTGCTAGGCCTAAATATATGCCAATGGATTGTTGCAGTGGTGGCTGACGTGAAGCCTGATTCTCTGCTATGACATGCAGACTGATTCTCTGGTGACATGAAGCCAGATCCTCTGTTACGGGACCTCTCTCCTCTGCCTGGGTGCTGGGCCTAAATTTATGAAAATGGACTGTTGCAGTGGTGGGTGACGTGAAGCCTCATTCTCTGCTATGACATGCAGACTGATTCTCTGCTGACATGAAGCCAGATTGTCTGTTACGGGACCTCTCTCCTCTGCCTGGGTGCTGGGCCTAAATTTATGACAATGGACTGTTGCAGTGGTGGCTGACGTGAAGCCTGATTCTCTGCTATGACATGCAGACTAATTCTCTGCTGACATGAAGCCAGATTGTCTGTTACGGGACCTCTCTCCTCTGCCTGGGTGCTGGGCCTGAATTTATGACAATGGACTGTTGCAGTGGTGGCTGACGTGAAGCCTGATTCTCTGCTATGACATGCAGACTAATTCTCTGCTGACATGAAGCCAGATTGTCTGTTACGGGACCTCTCTCCTCTGCCTGGGTGCTGGGCCTAAATTTATGACAATGGACTGTTGCAGTGGTGGCTGACGTGAAGCCTGATTCTCTGCTATGACATGCAGACTGATTCTCTGGTGACATGAAGCCAGATCCTCTGTTACGGGACCTCTCTCCTCTGCCTGGGTGCTGGGCCTAAATTTATGAAAATGGACTGTTGCAGTGGTGGGTGACGTGAAGCCTCATTCTCTGCTATGACATGCAGACTGATTCTCTGCTGACATGAAGCCATATTCTCTGTTATGGGACCTCTCTCCTCTGCCTGGGTGCTTGGGCATAAATATATGACAATGGACTGTTACAGTGGTGGCTGACGTGAAGCCTGATTCTCTGCTATGACATGAAGACTGATTCTCTGCTGACATGAAGCCAGATTCTCTGTTACGGGACCTCTCTCCTCTGCCTGTGTGCTAGGCCTAAATATATGCCAATGGATTGTTGCAGTGGTGGCTGACGTGAAGCCTCATTCTCTGCTATGACATGCAGACTGATTCTCTGCTGACATGAAGCCAGATTGTCTGTTACGGGACCTCTCTCCTCTGCCTGGGTGCTGGGCCTAAATTTATGACAATGGACTGTTGCAGTGGTGGCTGACGTGAAGCCTGATTCTCTGCTATGACATGCAGACTGATTCTCTGCTGACATGAAGCCAGATCCTCTGTTACGGGACCTCTCTCCTCTGCCTGGGTGCTAAGCCTAAATTTATGACAATGGACTGTTGCAGTGGTGGCTGACGTGAAGCCTGATTCTCTGCTATGACATGCAGACTGATTCTCTGGTGACATGAAGCCAGATCCTCTGTTACGGGACCTCTCTCCTCTGCCTGGGTGCTGGGCCTAAATTTATGAAAATGGACTGTTGCAGTGGTGGGTGACGTGAAGCCTGATTCTCTGCTATGACATGCAGACTGATTCTCTGGTGACATGAAGCCAGATCCTCTGTTACGGGACCTCTCTCCTCTGCCTGGGTGCTGGGCCTAAATTTATGAAAATGGACTGTTGCAGTGGTGGGTGACGTGAAGCCTCATTCTCTGCTATGACATGCAGACTGATTCTCTGCTGACATGAAGCCAGATTGTCTGTTACGGGACCTCTCTCCTCTGCCTGTGTGCTAGGCCTAAATATATGCCAATGGATTGTTGCAGTGGTGGCTGACGTGAAGCCTCATTCTCTGCTATGACATGCAGACTGATTCTCTGCTGACATGAAGCCAGATTGTCTGTTACGGGACCCTGTCTCCTCTGCCTGGGTGCTGGGCCTGAATTTATGACAATGGACTGTTGCAGTGGTGGCTGACGTGAAGCCTGATTCTCTGCTATGACATGCAGACTAATTCTCTGCTGACATGAAGCCAGATTGTCTGTTACGGGACCTCTCTCCTCTGCCTGGTTGCTGGGCCTAAATTTATGACAATGGACTGTTGCAGTGGTGGCTGACGTGAAGCCTGATTCTCTGCTATGACATGCAGACTGATTCTCTGCTGACATGAAGCCAGATCCTCTGTTACGGGACCTCTCTCCTCTGCCTGGGTGCTGGGCCTAAATTTATGAAAATGGACTCTTACAGTGGTGGGTGACGTGAAGCCTGATTCTCTGCTATGACATGAAGACTGATTCTCTGCTGACATGAAGCCAGATCCTCTGTTACGGGACCTCTCTCCTCTGCCTGGGTGCTGGGCCTAAATATCTGACAATGGACTGTTGCATTGGTGGCTGACGTGAAGCCTGATTCTCTGCTATGATATGAAGACTGATTCTCTGCTGACATGAAGCCAGATTGTCTGTTACGGGACCTCTCTCCTCTGCCTGGGTGCTGGGCCTAAATTTATGAAAATGGACTCTTACAGTGGTGGGTGACGTGAAGCCTGATTCTCTGCTATGACATGAAGACTGATTCTCTGCTGACATGAAGCCAGATTGTCTGTTACGGGACCTCTCTCCTCTGCCTGGGTGCCGGGGCCTAAATATCTGAGAATGGACTGTTCCAGTGGTGGGTGACGGGAAGCCAGATTCTCTGCTATGGAACCTCTCTCCAATTGATTTTGGTTAATTTTTATTTATTTAATCTTTATTTTAATTCATTTCCCTATCCACATTTGTTTGCAGGGGATTTACCTACATATTGCTGCCTTTTGCAGCCCTCTAGCCCTTTCCTGGGCTGTTTTACAGCCGTTTTAGTGCCGAAAAGTTCGGGTCCCCATTGACTTCAATGGGGTTCGGGACGAAGTTCGGATCGGGTTCGGATCCCGAACCCGAACATTTCCGGGATGTTCGGCCGAACTTCTCGAACCCGAACATCCAGGTGTTCGCTCAACTCTAATTATAACTAATAAAAGGTAATTGGGGATATATTTATAATAAAGCAATATTTAGGTATCTTAAATTTTGTATTCCTCGAGAACCCCTTTAAGTTCCAGAAAACAGACTTGCAAACCGTTCCATGCTTTGTGTGACTGTGTACAATAGGGCAAAAATGTCAGAGATATGAAAGGGTTCCAATCGAAAGACCCAGGGCCAGAATGGGGGTAGTAGCAGCAACAGCTATCTGGCCAGGAGTAGCAGTAGTATGCCACAGTTGTCCCTCGCTTCGGAAAGACACAACTTTATCATTTAGGAGAAAGAAAATGTGGATTAAATGGCTCAATTGACTTTGATTGAATTGAAGTTGTGGCTTTCATTTGAGTCCTCTTTGTCTTCACTGCCCCTTCATAGTGAGGTGCCTTCCTTTTTTCTTAAGAAGTGGCAACAAAATCCCACCACACCTTATGGTAGGCTGTCAAGACAGTCTCTCTATTGACAACTGTAAGAGCAGTCAATGTTTGGATTGCCCTGAGCAAGAGGTTCAAGAGGATGCTAGGGACCTGATGCACAGATATGTTGGGAGTGGTAATAGAGGTACTTGTAGCCCGGTAATGGCAGTGGGGGCAGCGACATTGGCTGTCAGGACAAATGCAGAGTAGGGAATGGGGAGGTGGTCAAGGAACCCACTATGATATATCACAGTATGATAAAAGTTGCAAACAGTGAGAGAACTCCAATGATTATTGTGTGTTGGGAAGCACCTGGGACCTATATTGGGGTGCTGGAATGGAGTAAAAGAAATCTAAGGAGAAGGGTGGTGGCCGCTTTAGCAATATAGTGGATGAAATGTAGAGCCAAAACCTCCTACGGAACTGGCAGGGCCAGATCTACTTATGTTGTGCTCAGATCTGGAAATGGTGATGCTGCTAATACTGTGGGCCCATGCGCAAGATGTGCCAGACCTCCACTAAGCTCAGCTTCCTCTAGCTCAGTACGAGCAACTCCATATGGCGTTTTGTTTCTCCACAAAACTATAGACGTGTGCAAGATCTGAGGGATTCAAGCTGTGGGTGTTCAAGCACAAACATACTGAGGGTACCAGAGCTCAATTGCAACACATGAGGCAGCATCACAGCATCCTTTGGGAAAATACAATAGGCCAGAATTGTCATTCAGAAGAAGTTTGACCTCCTCCTCCTCCTGGTTCTCTTTGTGATAGCCAACCTGCACCCCCAAGCAATACCGTGTCCTTTTCATCAACAGACTTTTCTTCTCCTGATAAGACTCTTCCTCTATCTTGTATTCCGCTCTATTGTGAGACACACATAACAGGATAATTGGCCATGTAAACACTTTTTTCAACCAGCAATTAGCTTAACGACAAGCTAATCTCCGACCTGGTCAAGCTGCTGGGAGTGCAGTCACTGCCATACCATTTAGTAGTGCCTTGTACTCTCATATGGCAGAGAATGTGGGTCACTCCTTATGACTGTCAATGTGCAGCAAAGTGTGCACCACGTTTGATACCTGGAGCAGCTGTTCTATGCAGCAACAGTAAATGTCTTTCCACTGGGTCAATGTTTTTAGTGGTGAGGCAGGACCATGGCAACAAGGCCAGGTCCTTTTAAACCCTCCACAATTGTGTTGGCCTGGCTCCCACACCAGACGCTTATCCACCTCCTCCATCTCCTGCTCCATGAACATGCCCCTCGTCCGCTTCAGCAGCAGGGCACAGCATCAATCCTGTTTCCTATCATGTGTCAAGTTAAGCATTGTCATGTAGTGATGGAGCTGTTCAGCCTTAGCAAGAGTGGACACACAGACGAGCAGTTGCTAAAGTACATCCAGCAGCAAACGTCCCGCTGGCTGTCACCCTGCCAATTCCAACTGGGAAAGGTGGACAGTGACTATGGCCACAACACCATGGTCACCCTGAACCTGGGAGAAGTAACACATGCTTCCTGCATGGCACACGTCATTAACCTACTGGTCTATCTATGATATGGATTTCTGCACACATTGGTAATAAAATGTGATCTGATCTTCATCTAAGTCACAACAATTGACAATCACAGTCTATTTAAACTAATAACACAAAAATAATTAAATGTTACCATGTTTTTATTGAACGCACCATGTAAACATTCACAGTGCAGGTGGAAAAAGTATGTGAACCCCTAGACTAATGATATCTCCAAGAGCTAATTGGAGTGAGGTGTCAGCCAACTGGAGTCCAATCAATGAGATGAAATTGCAGATGTTGGTTACAGCTGCCCTGCCCTATAAAAAACACACACCAGTTCTGGGTTTGCTTTTAACAAGACGCATTGCCTGCTGTGAATGATGTCTCGCACAAAAAGAGCTCTCAGAAGACCTTTTATTAAGAATTGTTGACTTGCATAAAGCTGGAAAGGATTATAAAAGTATCTCCAAAAGCCTTGCTGTTTATCAGTCCATGGTAAGACAAATTGTCTATAAATGGAGAAAGTTCAGCACTGCTGCTACTCTCCCTAGGAGTGGCCGTCCTGTAAAGATGACTGCAAGAGCACAGCTAAAGACTTACAAAAGTCTCTGGCATATGCTAACATCCCTGTTAGCGAATCTACGATTTGTAGAACACTAAACAAGAATGGATTTATTGGGAGGAAACCACAGAGGAAGCCACTGCTGTCCAAAAAAACATTGCTGCATGTTCACAGTTTGCACAAGAGCACCTGGATGTTCCACAGCAGTACTGGCAAAATATTCTGTGGACAGATGAAACCAAAGTGGAGTTGTTTGGAAGAAACACACAACACTATGTGTGGAGAAAAAGAGGCACAGCACACTAACATCAAAACCTCATCCCAACTGTGAAGTATGGTGGTGGGGGCATCATGGTTTGGGGCTGCTTTGCTGCGTCAGGGCCTGGACGGATTGCAATCATCGAGGGAAAAATGAATTCCCAAGTTTATCGAGACATTTTGCAGGAGAACTTAAGGCCCTTCTGTCCACCAGCAGAAGCTCAACAGAAGATGGATGTTGCTACAGGACAACGACCCAAAGCATAGAAGTAAATCAACAACAGAATGGCTTAAACAGAAGAAAATCGCCCTTCTGGATTGGCCCAGTCAGAGTCCTGACCTCAACCCGATTGAGATGCTGTGGCATGACCTCAAGAAAGCAATTCACACCAGACATCTCAAGAATATTGCTGAACTGAAACAGTTCTGTAAAGAGGAATGGTCAAGAATTACTCCTGACCGTTGTGCACGTCTGATCTGCAACTACAGGAAATGTTTGGTTGAAGTTATTGCTGCCAAAGGAGGTTCAATCAGTTATTAAACCCCAAGGGTTCACATACTTTCTCCACCTGCACTGTGAATGTTTACATGGTGTGTTCAATAAAAACATGGTAACATTTAATTATTTGTGTGTTATTAGTTTAAGCAGACTGTGATTGTCTATTGCTGTGACTTAGATGAAGATCAGATCACATTTTATAACTATTTTGTGCAGAAATCCATATAATTCCAAAGGGTTCACATACTTTTTCTTGCAACTGTATATGAGCAGTGGAAAGCACTGAAAGTTTTTGTCATGTCCCTGAGCATCTCAGCAGGCAGCATATATTGTTTCCGAGTCAGGCAGTGGCAGCTAAAGTTGTCCATGCTGCAATTGTTCCTCATCCCCCTCATATTTATCTTAGGACAGACTCTGATGCTCATACAGCAGAGGGTGAAAGAGGATGAAGAGCAGCTAACGTATCTTGCTGTCTGCCCTCAACCTCCCACCCCGTCATGGCAGTGGAGCATGAGCGCAGAGGTTCCCTTGGTCAGACCTTCCTGAGGATGAGCAATGGCACTCATAAGCAGCAACCAACCGACTACACAGCATGTTTATATAGTAGTCCATTTTGCATCCTTTTCAGAAGGTCTAAAAAATTCTGCATTTTTGACGGGTAGCAAGGGTCTAACAATGTGGATAGCCAGTAGACATCCCTCTGCAGAATCATGACAATGTGGCTGTCATTGCACAAACATGACAGCATGCATCTGTCCGTTTGCACAAGGGCGTTGGAGGGCCTCCCTGCCTTCATCTCCACAGCATACTGCCACTGTCTGTGGGGTCATCTGCGTTGTCCTCTGTGGGTTCATCATCGTCCACCATCTTCTAATGCTCCTCGAGCTCCTACTGCTCCACTCCTGTCGTCTGGGTAGATAAACCACCTAGTTGAGTATAAAATTCCTGGGCGTTTATGTCCTCCTCCTCTGCCAGTTCATCCTTCTTAGGGCTCAGGTGGCCATGAAATGAAGGTGCCATTTCTTCTGTCCCATCGCTAATAAGATTTGTCAGCATTCCCTCCAGGGCATGATGGGGTGGAATGACATCATTCATATCGTAGTTCTGCCGAATGCAAAGAAAGAAAGGGGGTTGGTCAGTACATCCCAAAGCTCAGGTGCACATTGCTATGGCTGAAAACGCAACATAGAACAAAACATACAATGCAACAGCTCTCTGCAAACCAAGAAAGTACAAAAATTTATTATATTGCTAATGCTATGCTTATAAATTAGAGATGCTTGGCTAGTTCTGCAGACTGACATATAACGTGGCCTAGCTTTCCAGAGGTGATATGCTGGAGGACCACTGTGAACTGTGTTTAAAGGGGAGTGTTAGGACAAGGTGGAGGATGAGGAGGCAGAGGAGGAAATTGGGCATAAATCCTAGTATTACGAGGAGGTGGCATTACCATCAACTTGCCAAGTTGCTGGTGTGCCTGATCCAGGACGACATTTATGCAGTGGACTGTGAACAACATATATCGTCCTTTAGATAAACGTGCGGCTCACCTACAGACTAAATTACGTCAGGTGCTCACGTGCATAGGTTTACCCCAATAACCGCATCTAGTAAAGTAGATTGTTAAGACGGGCACTCAGACCATAGGGGGCTGTGTAAAAAATATATTTATTGTTTAAAAGCAATAGATTATAAAAGCAATAGAAATAGAAACAATACCATAAAAAAAATAAAGATAAAAATAAAAATCATAACATAGTAACTAGAGGGAGGAGGAGGCGGACTCAGGCGGTGGAGGGGGCCGGGCCGGGCCGGGCCGTGGACGGGGGGTTACCTGTTGTGGAGGGACTAGAGAGGGAGTGCGGCCACACTGGCGCCAGTCAGATTCGCGCTATGGCGCTGGGCATTGTAAACCAGTGGCTGTGCACCATGCCAGGTACCATGGTGTGGTAGTGGAGTAGCCTTCCTTGGAAGCATACTGTAGCAGCATCGAAGGTTTGACAAAGAAACTTGAGCCATCATGGACACTACCTGCTGACAAGGCCTCACCAGGGACTGTAAGTGTTCCGCAACTGTATCCACCCAGAGTGCACTAAGATTTGTACATCAGCTAGAGATTCTAACCATTATACTTGCCTACTAATTGCAATGATTGTAACCACTAAGAATAGCATACGCCCTAAAAACTGTCATTCCAGCGACCCTTTTAATGTCTATTTTACACTGAGAGGAATACTACATTTCAATACAAAATATTGCAGTGTAGTATAAAAGCGATCAGACGATCACATGGTCAAATTCCCGAGTAAAACTAAAAACGTTAAAAAAAATAGTTGAAAGTGGAAAAAAAATATATATATTTCCATTACAAAGTGCTTAAGTATGTCAAAATACTGTATGTAAAAGTATTTAAAAAAGGTCATAATTGGTATCACTACAACCACAACAAACCATACTAGAAAGCTAAAGCAATACTTATCTCTTTGGGTGACAAAAAAAAACAATGGCAAAATTACTGTTTGCTGCCTCTCAAAAAATAGGATAAAATGTGATCAAAAAGTCATAAGAACTGTAAAATGGCACCAATAAAAGCTACGACACGCACTGCCCAAAAAAAAAAAATAAGTCGTAATACAGGTCCATTCATGTAAAAATAAAAAGTGACTGCTCTCAGAATATGATACACAAGCTATTGTCAACCTTGGTTACCCCAAAAATGTTTTTCAATACTGTATACCCCAAAATGGTGCAATAAAATATACAACCCGTTCTGCAACAAAACAAAAATAAAACAAGCCCTCATACAGTTACGTTGATGGGAAAATTAAAATGTTATAGGGAATATGGGGATGAGGATCATATATGAGCTTTGCTGTTACCTCCACAATTTGTGTTTTATAGTTTTTTTTTATTTATATGTGGTAGGGATCAAAACCTGACTAACATGTTAACATATGAGACTGATAGAGATTAAGGGCACTTTCTCACTTGCGTTAAACTTTTCCGGTATTCCGTTCCGTCCTAGGGGCTTAATACCGGAAAAAGTTTTATCCTGATGCATTCTGAATGGAGAGCGATCTGTTCAGGATGCATCAGGATGTCTTCAGTTCAGTCACTGTACGGTTTTTGGACTGAGAAAATACCGCAGCATGCTGCCGGAACACTTGCCGGAATGCCGGATCCGGCATTATTTTACATTGAAATGCATTAATGCTGGATCCGGAAAAACAGATCCGGTTTTGCGGTCTGTGCATGCACAGAACTTAAAAAATGTTAAAAAGATAAATACCGGATCCGTTTTTCCGGATGAGAACCAGAGAGACGGATCCGGTATTGCAATGCATTTGTGAGACGGATCCGCATTCGGATCCGTTTACAAATGGTATCCGTTTGCATACAGATTGCCGGATCCGGCAGGCAGTTCCGGCGACTGAACTGCATGCCAGAATCCAGCAACGCAAGTGTGAACGTACCCTAAGACAGTTCTTTACTGTCCATCTGTGTTGACATTATTAGTGTTATTTTATTTTATCAGCAAAACTTTAGACATTTGTATAATGTATCTATGACTTCTGTGGAGATGCTTTAATACAGTGATGCCCAACCTACGGCCTGCGAAGCCGTGTCATGCGGCCCGCGCAGTAACTATCAGCGCATAGCGCGCTGCGAACGGCACAGGCAGAAAAGCGATGCTGCCTGTGCCCGCAATCTCCCCGCCCAGCGCCGCCTCCTAGCTAATTTATTCACTGCACTTGCCTCTGTGAAATTGAAGAGAAGCACCATAATCTCACAGTGGCGCACTGGCAGAGGCATCGAAGTGCGCATGCACCGTCTTCCTGGCCTCTGCCAGTGCGCCTGTGCGAGATTACAGCGCTTCTCTTCAATTATACAGAGGCAAGTGCAGTGAATAAATTAGCTAGGAAGCGGCTCTGGGTGGGGAGGAGATCTGTGGATGGCACTGAGGGGGATATCTGTGGATGACACTGAAGGGGGATATCTGTGGATGACACTGAGGGGGATATCTGTGGATGACACTGAGAAGGATATCTGTGGATGACACTGAGGGGGATATCTGTGGATGACACTGAAGGGGGATATCTGTGGATGACACTGAGGGGGATATCTGTGGAAGACACTGAGGGGGATAACTGTGGATGACACTGAGGGGGATCTGTGGATGACACTGAGGGGGGATCTGTGGATGACACTGAGGGGGGGATCTGTGGATGACACAGAGGGGGATATCTGTGGATGACCCGGAAGGGGGATATCTGTGGATGACACTGAAGGGGGATATCTGTGGATGACACTGAGGGGGATATCTGTGGATGACACTGAGGGGGATATCTGTGGATGACACTGAAGGGGGATATCTGTGGATGACACTGAGGGGGATATCTGTGGATGACACTGAGGGGGATATCTGTGGATGACACTGAAGGGGGATATCTGTGGATGACACTGAGGGGGATATCTGTGGATGACACTGAGGGGGGATATGTGGATGACACTGAGGGGGGATCTGTGGATGACACTGAGGGGGGATCTGTGGATGACACTGAGGGGGGATCTGTGGATGACACTGAGGGGGATCTAGGGAGGGGTGTGGGGATGTTGGGGTGGGAGGTCCTGGAGGGGTGTTTGGGTGGGAGCTCTGGAAGGGGTGGGAGGTCCGATAGGTATGTGGGGGTGGGAGATCCGGGAGGGGGGCCCATAATTTTTTTTGCTATGGGGCCCAGTCATTTCTAGCTACGCCCATGGCTGCCCATTGTGTTGGATTATCAATGCAACCCTCTTCTCCCACTCTTCACACACTGATAGCAACACCGCAGGAGAAATGCTAGCACAGGCTTCCAGTATCCGTAGTTTCAGGTGCTGCACATCTCGTATCTTCACAGCATATGCTGTGATCACTCAAAATGGCTGACTTCAAAATGGCCACCATGGTCACCACCCATCTTGAAAAGTTTCCCCGCTCACATATACTAATGTGCCACAAACAGGAAGTTAATATCACCAACCATTCCCATTTTATTAAGGTGTATCCATATAAATGGCCCACCCTGTATAATCATATACCTTCCATAGCATACTAATGTGACCAGATAGTGACCAATGAGTGATCAAATTAATAAAAAGTAGATAAAAAGTATTGGAGTGCAGAATGACTTTACCCTCCGGGTGTATTCTCAATGTCAGGGTTTATAACCACTTTACTTGTTCAATATAGTCACCATATCTATGGCATCTGGATGGAAAAATTATATAACAGGCAGGTGTATAAGTAAGCTGTCCTTTTATCGTGTCTTCACCACCCACGAGTGGTTGTTTGGTTATGCAGACCGCATGCTGGATAAGCGTAGGTTCTCCTTGCCGTAAAGGTGGCAATAGTCTGGTATAGACACACGCTGGGTTAGCGTGTTATGTCTGGATCAAAGAGCTTCTGGGTGTAGGTCACGCGTTCGGTGGCGTCTCACGTGGCGTCCCATGTGGTTTTATACGTCACCTCTTTTAAATGTTACAGCACACTGTTTCTTTTAAGTTGTACAGTCCACAAACTTCATTATTGTTGAGTTGCCATACGCGTTTCGAGGTTACGAACCTCTTCTTCAGTGGCTATTATAGGTTTCTGCATATTACAGTCCACACTTTATATAGTATTATGAAGGTGGAGTTAGATCATCCATTGGTCAAAATTCAATTGAGAGGAGTGGCTATGAGGTTTCCACAGTAACAATGTAGCAAAAACAAACAGCCTCAATTGTTATACAGTGTAACTCCTTCTGTCTCGTCAATCAATAATATATAGCATAGAGGTAGTTTGAAAACCCTATTAATATTTCAAAGGGTTATGGTGTAGGGATAAGTTCCCACAAAAAATATGTATTTTAATCAGGGGCCATATTTATGCCTTGAAAAATGTTATTTTAGGCCACGGGGGAACAGGTCCCAAACATTAGGCATTCACCGGACAGAAAGTGATTATGTGGCTGGAGACGGTCATTAGATATCAATTTTACTGCAGGCCAGTGGATTACAGGCCCCAAAAATTATTCATTCAATGTACAGAATAGAACAAGCTTTGTCTTCTTCTCATTGTCTGTCGCTAGTAGAGACCTAAGCCTGGCAGGCAGGTTCCCCCAGAAGTATCTTGCTGGATGAGCAGCCAATTCCGCACTTGCATCAATCTTGACAGGATTCGGCTCCAGGTGTAGAGGATTATTATTTTTTTAAATGCTTTCTCCATCACAACACCTTCCACGTCGTTGAATAAACTGAAGACTGGCCGATTCTCTCCTAAGAAAATTTTTTAATGTTATTATAAAATTTATTAAACATTTTATTATGAAATTAATTCCATATATATTATAAAATTCGGTGTCTCCATGATCAATCTTTAGCGTGGGGGTCCGACACGGGTTCTACACACTTCCAAAATAAAGTGGGGCGAATAGATGACGGAGGATAGGGACGCTCCATGATCTTCCCAGGCGCTGCTTTTGGAAGCCGAGGTTCATTTATGAGATGGCTGTGTGGGAATCCGAAGACCATCTCCATCTCCGTGCACCACAGGATGTCCTCCTCCTCCTGTGTTAGGAAAAATGTAATTTTTATTATAAAATTTATAAAACATTTTATTAAATGTATTAAATATAATAAGGATGCCCTCCTTTCCATTCCATGATGACTAGGAACCCCTGACAAAGAGACTGGGCTCTGGTTGGTTCAAATCTTAATTAAATTTGTAACTCTTCCGGGCTCCAATCTTGAAGCTTTGTCTTCTTCTCATTGTCTGTCGATAGTAGAGGCCTAAGGCCCCTTTCACACGAGCGTGACAGATTAGGTCCGGATGCGTTCAGGGTGCGTTCAGTGAAACTCGCACTATTTTGCACGCAGTTTCATCAGTTTTGTCTGCGATTGGCGTTCAGATTGTTCAGTTTTTCCTGCGCGCGGGTGGCAATGCGTTTGATGTGTTTTTCAC